>NC_135625.1:8979355-9251855 GCF_053574225.1 Canis aureus | reverse complement strand
CAGTATCTTATTACTTGAATACTATTTATGTTTGCTCATACATTTAAAACTTGTTTGTTATCTCTTTTGGAATAAATGCTCTTTATCACTCTGTAGAATGGTTTCACCATGAATCTACAGATATCTTAGGTTAATTTAAGTGGGATGGTGAAGGGTCTAATAAAATCAATGTCAGAGTATTGTTTTTTTTTAAATTTTTTATTTATTTATGATAGTCACACACAGAGAGAGAGAGAGAGGCAGAGACATAGGAGGGGGAGAAGCAGGCTCCAGGCACCGGGAGCCCAATGTGGGACTCGATCCCGGGTCTCCAGGATCGCGCCCTGGGCCAAAGGCAGGTGCCAAACCGCTGCACCACCCAGGGATCCCAATGTCAGAGTATTGTATTGAGTAAAGTGTCTCATATTTTTTTCTATTTTTCTCTGCTAAGTATTTAATAACTATATTACATTAAAATAAGGTAAAATATGATTCACTTATCCTAACTAGACTATTAGCTAATAATAATTATTACTGTTATTGATCCCGTAGCCTGATTTCTTTTAGCAGTTATCAAATACCTGAAAAGAATCTTGTCTCTCCACATTTTTCCTAATGTATCTGTGTACAGGGTTATTTCTAAATGTTTAGCTCACCCCCCCACACACACACACACAGGGTCATCCACATCCTGTGACCATGCTGTCCCTAGGAAGAACCTCTTCACGACTGCCCATTGTAGATGGAGAGTCCCACATAAATACAGCAAGAAAATGTGTTTGGGGTTCTAAAGAGTTGTCTGCTTACCTTAACATGGAAACTGTACTGTATAGGCTATTGATGAGATTCCTGGGAAGTTGTAATGAACTCAGAATTGAGGCCAGCGCTTGCTTCTTCCCCTTTTCCCAAACAAAATCCTCCCCCACACAAGTGATGATGATGTGCTCAGTGTAGCTCACGGATGGGCCCTAAGAACCCCGCTGCATACTGTGATTGGATGCATATTCTCTTAGCTCCTCCACGGATGCCAGCCCTGCCTAGGTGTCATGAAGCTTCCCAGAACGCACAGTCATTCACTGTAGATCTCTTACTGAAATGTGTATTTTATTTAATGCAAGTATATTTTGGAACAGATTTGTAATTTGTACAATTTAATGCTTTAGTTATTTTTTTCTATTCTCATTTACTTTGTATTTTCATTGTATAGAGCAGACAGATGTTGGGTCAAGCAACTATTGAAGAGAAATACAAAGAAAATATGAAAGACTCATTCTTTTATTTTTTAAAAAAATTTTTAAATATTTTATTTATTTATTCATGAGAGACGCAGAGAGAAAGAGGCAGAGACATAGGCAGAGGGAGAAGCAGGTTCCATGCAGGGAGCCCGATGTGGGACTTGATCCCGGGACTCCAGGATTACGACCTGGGTGGAAGGCAGGCACTAAACCGCTGAGCCACCCAGGTGTCCCTGAAAGACCCATTTAAAAAAAAATAAATGTGAGCTAAAGAATTAGTTCACATTTGAAGTATGACATTGTATTTATTTGCAAATTCTTTTTATATTCTGATTGCTTTTAGAAATTATTAATTCCAGTCCAAACTGAAATTGGACTCTGTTTTCCCACATTTCAGTCACTTTCATTATCATTAAATGCAAGCACTTCAGGTTATTGTTTCACGCCATCTACTGAAGTTTTAATAATAAGGTCAAATTTTTGTTATGCAAGCATAAAGAGGTATTTTACTTTGGTTCCACCACTGGTTGTATATTGAGTTTTCCTGAAAATGATGTTTAATCGATAGGAAATAATTAACTACTGCAGTTATACAAGATTCCCAAATCTCTTAAATATTTCTATATTATGTATTGTCTTATAATCACATGAGAATAAATTGTCTGTAGAATGACTCCTCAAGCAGAACTAGTACCACTAGCTTAATACTACTCTGATGAATATATAGATGGAAGAAATCCTGCCTCTCCTATGATACAACTACTAGAGATACCAGGTGCAAGTATGCTAGTATCTGCACACAAATGTCCACATATGTCCACAAGTTCTATAAAAGTCAGATTGTTTAATAAAAATTAAGATGTTAAGCTGGTAGCATTGCATTTAAAAAATGGCTATAGCCAATTGATATATAAATGTGTCAGTCTGTACTATCTCAACTGAAGAAATGGAAACTCTACTCAAAGTAGCTTAAAACAAAAAAACAAAAACCAGCAACAACTACTTTGTGTTTGTGTTAATATCAATGATGGTTCATACAGGGGATCAAGTGGTGCTATCTCTCTTACCATTGTTTCATATTAAGCAAATTACTATTAAGTACCAAAAGCATTGCCTTTTTCATACAAACTTTATTCTCAAATAGACTACTTTCCGGAAATCTAAATAATAGCCCTAGCACCCCTACGATTGCATCTTGTCATTTTACTAAAATCTACACAGTAAGATTTTCATATGAACTCAAACTCTAATTCTCCTTGAGCAATGAGCCCATTCACAGGTCAATCCTCTGGGGCTTGGGCTTGACTAAATAGCCCTGGGATATATGCTGATTCCCAGAGGTGGAACATAGGGTCCATTCCACTCAAATTATATGAATAGGAGAAAGGGAAATGTGTTCCCCAAAGAGAAGGTTTTAGAACCATGATAAGAATGCAGAAATAGAGGATTTGACTACATTTTACAGTCCAGCTGTTCAACATGCATTCTTAATCTGGTAACTCAATTTTTAAAGTGCCAGTTACTAATACCATGCATCTATTCCAAAAACTGAAAGCAGTCATGTCCTATATGCAGTCTTATCACATTACTGCATCCTGGTCCAAGTCAGCAGTAGAACACCCTTAAAGACATTTAGGTTTCTTTTTACCAGCAGTTTTAAAATCCTACAAGACAGTGATCAATGCCAGAAAGATTGCAACCTGGAAGAAGAGGAGAGGGAGTTCTATCATTTAGCAGCATATCAGTGATTTGATTAGTTTCCATAGCTTTCTGTTCCATCTCGGAATGTGGCTATCAATTCAAAACTCTAACTTGAGAAGCAAAGGCAGATTTAATCTGTTAGTCTTTCAAGATGCATGCAAAGTGGTGGTTCTTTAATGGACACAACAGAGAGTTTCATTATCCGGATTTTGTCCTACTTCTCCCCTAATTCTCTATTTAAAATCCTCAAGATTGACTTTTAATATTCTTCTGCTGTTGGTCTGGTGCAGAATTCACCCCTTTATAAAAACGGTATTTCTTTCATTCAACTTTCAGATGGGCTATCTTTTCAGCCCATTCTTTCTTACAGGGCATTACTGTAGGCTGCAAAAATAACAAGTGTTCTTAAATATCGCCAGATATTTCTATAAAATCTAAATACCCAACCCATTTGAATACTTGATCTAATCTTAAGATGAAACTAAAATTGAGCTGCAGTTTTGCTACTCAGTGAGAATCGCAAACTTCCCAGCCAAAGATCCGGAGGTTCACCCTGCCTCACACTCAAGCTTCAGCAAGTCAATTCCACATTTTCGGTCCTCTCATTTGCAACAAAATCCTTTAAGGAACCATGTCTTTATTGATGGCATTTTAGTAGTGAATTATTAAAACTGTGATTCAAACATATTTAAACAAAAGAATGGACTAGTTGACTTAGATGAAAAGATAAAGCTAAGGATAGCTTTAGGCAAAACGGTACCAAAAGTTTAGCAGTGTCATGTCTCTGCCTTGTGGCTGTGATTTTTTTTTTTGAGTTGTCTCCAGGTTTCAGTTGTTCCTCCTCAAGTCCCAAGATTAAGATTGGCTGTCACAGTAATGTGCTTCTTATTTTCTTTAGAGGAACAGGCTCTCTTAATGAGACTGGTTTTGTACCCATCCTTCTAGAAGGAAGGAAACTACTAAAGTCCACCCAAATCATTACAGACTATGAATATGGAAGGTGTGTTGGATTTGGATGATTGGTACTCAGTATCCACATCTACTTACTTCTAAATGTGTTCTCTTTCTGCAGAGACCATAAGGCTACATCCTATGTTTCATAAGCTGTCTTTCCAAGTGTTTGGAAGCAAATGTTATTTTATCAGTTTAGAAAGGAGGAAGTCAGGCAGAGATGATCTCCTTGTTACCCTTTTTTTTTTTTTTTTTTTTTTTGCCCTGAGACTCAAGAGCAGGAACACATAAATAGCAGGAGCAACAGTTTGGGTTGCAGAATTTAATGTTTCAGTGTCTACTGTCAAGACAGTATTATTAGCTGTCAAGATGCAGTGAGGATGGTAGTGCTGCCAAATCATTCTGATCCATGAGATTTTACTAGAGCTAGTCTGAGGACTCAACTACCTGATTTGAGTGTCCAAACTTTCTGACATTTTTATAATTTGTATTTAAAATGAATCTTATTTTTGTAAATAATTTGAAGCTTACAGAAACATTGGGAAGAGAATATAGAGCACCATACACTCCCCATCCAGTTCTCCCATTGATACCATCTTTAAAAAGTACAGAACTTTTGTTGCAATATTTAATACTGATATATTATCAATTTAAACTCAAGTCCGTTCTTCTCTCAGATACCCTGCCTTTTTCAATTTTTATTTTTATTATTATTTTTTTATCTTTCTGTTGTTGCTATTCTAGGATTCTATCCAGGACACTACATTACATTTAGGCTTCATATCTCCTTAGCCTTGTCTAGCCTATGAAATTTTTTCAGACTTTCCTTGTTTTTGATTACTTTTAACAGGTTTTGAGGAGAGTTAGATATTCAGTAAAATGGCCCTCAATTGAAATTTGTATGATGTTTTTAATGATTAATTACACTGTGGTAATATGTTTTTGGAATAAGATTGAAGGCACCAAGTCCTGGGGCACCTGGGTGGCTCAGCAGTTGAGGGCCTGCCTTTGGCTCAGGTCATGATCCCAGGGTCCTGGGATGAGTCCCACCTCAGACGCCATGCATGGAGCCTGCTTCTCTCTCTGCCTGTGTCTCTGCCTCACTCTCTGTGTTCCTCATGAATAAATAAATAAAACAGAAATATATCAAGTCCCATCTTTATCTGCTTACATTATGGGTACATATTATCAGCATGGCTTACTACTGTTGGTGTTGACCTTGATGGTCTTGCTGAGATAGCATTTATTAGGCTTTTTCATAGTACAGTTCCTCTCTACTCTCCTTCCGTATACTATACTCTTTGGAAAGAAACTACTATGTATATCCCACAGTAAAAGACTGGGAAATTATGCTCCATTGCATTGAAGAATCTATGTAAATTATTTGGAATTCTTTTGCATGGGAGATATCTCTTCTTCCTCGATGAATTAGTTATTCAATTATTTATATACCACTATGGGCTTATGGATCTTATTTTATACTTTGAGTTATAAGTGCAAACTGTGTATTTTATTTATTCAAATTGTTTCAGTTTTGACCTTCGGAGGTCTTTCATTTGGCTACTGTGGCCTTTGACATTCCCCATTAATGTGGGGCTTTAGGCTTTTGTTTGTTTTCATCACTTCTTTACTTTCTGGAACCACAATCGCTCCCAGCTTGTTTATGTGTTTTCTGCTGAATCCTAGAATCAGTCATTTCTCTAAGAAGCACTGTTTTCTTCTATTGGAGAATGGTTTTTGAAACCAATATTTGATTACTAGATGTGCTCCTTGTTGCTGCAATCGGTCTTGGTGTTTCTCAGTCTCAGCTGAGAGATAAAAGAAAATAATTGTGTCTACTAACTGTAGCATATCAATGAATATTTCTATATGTGACCATTTTAATCTGTACTAAGCTAAACACTTGTTAATATTGATACCCTTAATTCTAATACTTTAACACTTGGGTCTAATTCTAGCCTCTTCCACTTGCTTATCAGTGAGCTCTTACTCTTCCAACAGTGAAAGAATGCATTTCTGTTATACACCATCCCTTTAGTTATTCAGTTCCATTATACTTGTATAGAACTATCAGAAATGTTAGCCTTGAAATTATTAGCATGAAAATTATCTGAAATTAATATAGCTATAGCAGTTTTATTGATATTGACATAATATACATTCTTCATCCCTTTAGTGTTTTCCAGTAGTGAATATTTAAAGTTGTTTCATTGTAGACAACATCTATTCAGGCCTTGTGATTTTTATTCACACTGATGATCTCAGTATTTTACTTGGTATAGTGAGGCCACTGACATTTAGAAAGATTATTTATAATGTGGGATGAACATATACAACATTTTTTAAAAAAATTTATTCATTTATTCATGAGACAGAGAGAGAGAGGCAGAGACACAGGCAGAGGGAGAAGCAGGCTCCAGGCGGGGAGCCCAACATGGGACTCGATCCCTGGTCTCCAGGATCACACCCCGGGCCAAAGGAAGCACTAAATCGCTGAGCCACCGGGGCTGCCCCATATACAACATTTTTAATGGTTTCCTATTTATTGAATTTCTTTGTTGGCTTTGTTCCCATTTTGCTGACTTCATTTAATTGAACATTTTATATGATTCCATTTTACTCATCTCAACACATTAAGTATAATAATTCAAAATTTTTAAATAGTTATCTTATAAATTGCAATCACTTTTGTGATTTTAATACAACGTGAAATCCAAGTGCCTTATAACAGAGTAACCCCAATTTCTACTCTACTCCCTTTTGACATAATTGTCATTCATTTCATTTATTCATACATCATGAATATCAAACACCATTATGTTAATACAATTATGTTAAAAAACATCTTTTAGATGTTTTAGAAAAATGAAGAAGAGATATATGCAATTTTATTTATATTTATTTTCTTTATTTTTCACTTATTCATATGCTATAAACATCAAATATCATGTTAATATCATTATGTTAAAAACATCTTGTAGAAAAATGAAGAAGATAAATATATGAAATTTTATTTATATCTATTTTATATTATGTATACAATAATTTTACATTGATTTTTATTTATGTGAAATCTCAAAGTGGTAACAATCAAATGTTGGTTCTCAACTACCTAAGACAATTTGGGCCAGAACTATAACTACTGTGTTTTGATTCAGAGAAGCCTTGGGCAGTGATAGCTTGATGTGTACCCTCAAAGGCCTATTTGTAAGATAGAAATAAGGAAAAAAATTTTAAAAACTTCCAGGTCTGAAAAGAGAAATCTGACTTCAGTCACCATAATGGAGAGATAGAGAGTCACTTCTTTACTGAATTCTCAACTTTGAAAATTTACAGAATCAGGACACTGCAAAAAAGGAAGAGTCTGCAAACAAATGGGATGCTTAGATGCTGCCATAAGCAAAATTACTATGAATTTTCCTCTTGACTTTCAATAAATGGATCTATGCTAATATGGCAAGGAAATGATTTTCTGGGGACAAACAAGCAAAGATTTTCAGGGATTACATGACATTGTGTATGGGCTAATATTAACTATGACCCAAAACATGACAGTGGTTCAATGGTGAGAATGTGAAATGATAGGTGATAAATTGTGTTTTCAACTAATTCTGTAAACCAGAGGTTGTAGTAAGAGTACACTCTGTGGGAAATTTTCTAATTCTTGAATGTATAGCTACATTAAAACTTCCTGGTAACTAGAAGAATTGCAAATTTGCTCTCTGACCTTTGGAATGAAGTATATTATAGTATAATGCATCAAGTGTAAATGTCTGTGAATGAACTTTCACCAAAACAGTAAACCAAAATCAACACTGTATTTTTAAAAGAATTTTAGAAAAAAATTTTAAATTAAAAAAATGATGCAGGGTGGTCTTTTCTACCTTGTTCTCATTTTCAGACATGATTGGCCTGTGCACAAATAATTCAGGACATAATAGATGATGGTACATCATGACAAACCTGATAAAATACTTTAAAATCTGGAACTCTAAATGCAATTGGATTTCCATATGCTGGAGCAAATTAGCATAGGTTCTTGCAGTTGATTTATTTTGGAGGAGGAAGAAACTTTTATTTTTGCCTGTATCAGAGAGAGAGAGAGAATAATAAAAACAGCCTTTCTTGGCAGAGAGAACAGGGCATGTTCAATGTCTTTTCAGTGTCATATTTTTGGACCATCTCAGCACTCTAGATCTTGAAACAATTTCATCTTCTGAGACCATGACCTCCTATTGGGATACTTCATAGATCTCACCATGCTGATGGATTTTACAACCAGGAGTTAGGTGTTATAGGCAAGAAAACAAAATGGATCTTGGATGTACGTAGGAGATAAATCTTATAAAATTACAGGGTTGTACAATATTGGTGAAATTTTAGGGAACCAAGTGGTTGTATGATTTTGCAAAAAAATTGAAAATCAAAATGATAACATCTTCCACATTCTATCACTAAGAAAGAAGTGAGATCCCAACATGCTTCAGTAAGACAATTACAAAGCCTAATTCCAGTAGTGAAAACTCGATTTTAGAGGAAAAAAATATCCTGCATATAATTGTTCTCTTCAGTCCTATTACCAAGTAAAAAATCTCTTTCCAAAATTTTAGTTAAACTCAAAGCAAGAGAAGTTTCATCAGCATTTTCAGTTTGCACCCATGCTACTTATTTCCTGACAGATACAAGAGCAATAGAATTTTCGCTGCAAAATGTGTTAAGATTTGTAAGCTAATCTGAACATGATCCCCAGTAATTTAGAGCAAAGTCTTGCCATTTTTTGACAAATAACTATTTTCTTTATGAGAAACAGTTGTTTCCTTCCTACCCGACCCTGGAAGAAAATGAATAGTAGAAACTGGGGCAGCAAGTGATTTTGCCCATCATGGACTAGGTAACAATTGATACATAAAGCCATAAAACTGTAGTGCACTGAAGCGCTGCATATGAAGTCAAAGTGGTGTCAATGAGATTCAGTTTGTGATAACCCTGGAGGAATAACTGAGTTACACAGGTACATGGCTCACACTCCAGTGCACCTGCTCCTGCCACACTTGTTTCTTTAAATCCCTGAAAACCACTCCAGGTAATCTCACAGGGAGTTTTCATGTAAAATACAGTAAAGAAGCTACCATGCAAACCTGATTTACAAGTGGTTGCAGACAATATATAGGTACCACAGGAAATCCAAGGGCTAACATTACAACTCCACATGGGATAGATTCTGTCTTGAAGGCAAATCTTCCCAATGGACAGACTATCCTGCTTCACTTGACCTGAAAACAAGACTCTTCAGACATATGGAGCTACATTGGTTCTTTGATAGTGACCATTTGGTTAACAGTCAGAAATTTGGAAGGATAAGATTTAGAAATATGGTAACAGATGGCATGGGCAAACTATGTGTAAGTTGATTTTCCAAATGGACCAGACTCTGAGAATTATTTGTTACATATGAATTCTAATCAAACAGCAATATAAGGAACTCAATAATCAAGTGGATAAAAAAAAGACCCATTTTGTGAGTGCTAGACATTCTCTTCCAGTCACACCAGCACTTGTCAATAGATTCCTGAACTACATGGCTGCTGTAACACGGTTGAAGATTAGATATTATGCAAAAAAATGGACTTTCCAATACAAGGTGTATCTAACTCTTTTTTTATAAATTTATTTTTTATTGGTGTTCAATTTGCCAACATATAGAATAACACCCAGTGCTCATCCTGTCAAGTGCCTACCTCAGTGCCCATCACCCAGTCACACCCAACCCCCACCCACCTCCCCTTCCACCACCCCTAGTTCGTTTCCCAGAGTTAGGAGTTTTTCATGTTCTGTCTCCCTTTCTGATATTTCCCACTCATTTTTTTCTTCTTTCACCTTTATTCCCTTTCACTATTTTTTATATTCCACAAATGAATGAGACCATATAATGTTTGTCCTTCTCCGATTGACTTACTTCACTCAGCATAATACCCTCCAGTTCCATCCACGTTGAAGCAAATGGTGGGTATTTGTCATTTCTAATGGCTGAGGAATATTCCATTGTATACATAAACCACATCTTCTTTATCCATTCATCTTTCGATGGACACCGAGGCTCCTTCCACAGTTTGGCTATTGTGGACATTGCTGCTATGAACATCTAACTTCTTTTAATGCTATACCCACATTGCCAGCAACAGAGCTGAAGCTGATTGGGCAATACAATACCATTTTTTAAACGTATATTCATCAAAGATCTCATGCCAGTTTAATTACATTAAATCTCTTTAATTATATAGGGGACAGTGATTTGTTCTTACGGAAATAGTCCCTTATTCCGTGTTTACATTTGCCTCTCCTGTCTACGTACTGTGTGTGTGTGTGTGTGTGTGTGTGTGTGTGTGTCTATGTACTTTTGCCAGAAATGTAACCTTAGGACTGATAAAATTCCATATGCACTTCTATAATATCCCACATGATACTGTTTATGAGCAAGGGTGTCATGCTATATTAAGTGACTTGTTGCAGTGGCTAACTGCTGTTTCATTGCAACCCATCATCCTGAAATAATTGGTCTTATGGAATAATGGGGAAAAAACTATTGAAGATGTGATTATGGCACCTATTAGAAGATATCGCGGTGTTGGGTCCTGTTCCACAGGATGCAGAATATGCTCTGAAGCAATATACATGTCTGTGTCTCCCATGGCTCCATTTTACTGGTAACCAAGGTTGAGATGTGTGAAGAACACATGTCTCTAATAAAGCTAATTATACCCATACAAAATTATTGTCTTCCCTCCTCTATAAATTTGGATTTCACTAGTTTGGAGTTCTTAATATCCAAAGAATAAATTATTCCATTAGGGGATCTAATAATGTTTCAATTAAACTGGAAGTTTAAAATCCCACTTGGCTATTATTTTACTTCTCATTCCCTGGAAATAACACTCAAAACTTTAGCTACTTAGTAGTCACTGACCTTTATTAACAAAAGAAAGAGAGTTACTTCTATGAAATGGATACAGAGGAAGATGAAATAAATAGACCAACATGAAATCCTGTGTAGGAAAATTTAACAACGGTTTGTGGAGTCCCTAGGAATGAAGGTTTGGATCACCCCATTGGTTTTAGATTACCAATCAATTCAAGTATTGACCAAGAGCAAAGGGAAACATAAAATAGGTAGTGGAGAAAAATCTGCATTAACCATGATGTAATGCCTTGTTAAGAGAGGTAGCTACCCCTATTTTCGTTCTAGCTCTGTGTTATGTGTATTTATTTTTCTTACTTTTCATCTTTATAGGAGGTATACTGGTGATGATTGTCTTTATAATTTATTCTTTGGATTACAGAAAAATTGACCTGTGATTGGGACTGGAAGAGAAGAAATGCTACCCGAAGTTTGATATGATGACAGAGGTATTAGAGGCTCATCATGCTGGCACTAAGTTGTGTAAGGTAGGAGCATATTCTGTTGTTCTTATTTTATTTTGTTATTTGAAAGTGTAGATGAATTATGTGTGTGTAGAGGTTGAATTGCCAAAAGGAGAGTTCCCAAAGAATATGATAGATAAGTTTGATGGGAAGGTCATATTAATTTCATATTCTTGTTGAACTTTTGTGTGCAGAAGTGACAGGAGAGCTGAAAGACTGTGTCACTAGACACCCTTATAGCTAGATTTTTGAAATGCAAATAAAAGTCTCCCATTGTATGTACTAGAATGAGATTTGTAGGATGAACGTGAGGTGGAAGGCATTGTTCTTCTCTGTTTTTTGGTTTGGCTTGTTGTTGTTGTATTGTTTGGTTTTCTGAAAGAAAAGAGAAAGAAGTCCTGAACCTCAAAGGACAACAAAGCAACTGTGATGGTTTTATTGGGCACTCATTGTTGAGTTGCCAGCTTTGTTTGACAGGTATTGTGGTTGATGCGACATTCTGATCCCTGGATCACAACTATGGTGTCTATGTTTGGACTCATTTGTATTAGTAGGGTCCTGCTGACTCCAGATCCTCTCACCCTTCCAGTGATTTTACAAGCACTTGTTTTCCTTTATAAAATTCATTTCTGGTTATATATCTCTAGTGGTTTCATTTTCCTGCATAGAACCCTAAATGAAAAACAAATGTTTTTCTTCATAGGAAAGTTGGGCTTTTTTAACCAGAAAAAAAGAAAAAAAAAAAAAGAGGAATGGATATGGGGCAAGAAAGACAGTTCAAGTCACGAATAAAATATTTCTATTATTGTAGTGCCTACATGCATTATATTGTCTTATTCATGAGAAATACTATTATTTAAATTTGTCAGCAGCTTCTCTGAGTAGGCAAAACAGAAAGTTACTTCAGAATCTCCTTCTGTATGTTCTAGTTAACTAATAACTAGCTACTTTGAGTAATTAGTAGGGAGTTATTGACTTAGGTAAATGTGAATGTGGTTCTTTACATTGCTTAGAATGCTAGTCTTTTCCTGGGGAATGGGTGGATAAACCCACATACAAAACAAAGAATCCTTTGGGTAGAAAATATGTTCTATTCTGACCCTTCCAGTTGAAACTTTAACTGCATTTGAGTTTCTAGATGGATTAAAATAGTGCAGCTTAAAAGGAGGAATGCCAATTTGCCTCAAAGTAAGGATGGAGGAAGGTAGGACTGGTGATGCATGCTTGAAACCTGCACCTCAGTGGTCAATTATAGAGAAAGGCCACTGGCTGGCAAGGAATGCCAGGTAGACTGCACATCTGGCAAGTTGACTTTTGACCATTTTAAATTTAAATACTAGAATAGATCTGTGTTTACTTGTTCTTCCATTGGAATTAAGGAGGTCATCAGGAGTCAGGATGCCCTCAAGCTACTGAAGATCCCAGTTATCTGTATTTGGAGAATGATTTCACCACTGAGACTAACAGTAATAACAGTGATATCAACATGTGTAATATAGTCCTTCTAACTTTTTTGTGACTCCTGGGTTTCATTCAATCCTAGGAAGGATGTAGGATGGTCCTCTTTTAACTCCATGTGAGAGATGAAGAAATGGAGGCAAGAGGTAATGACTCACTTGCCCGGGGCCATAGATAATTAGTGACAGAATTAGGCAGAGCCACCAGATTTCCTGATTAGCATCTCATTGATCTCTGTACTGGCCCATTTAGTTAAGAACTCAGAATATTTCATCTGACAGCTCTGACAATCCTTATTTTGCCACTTAGTCATTGCTTGACCTTGGGCAAAATGTTTAATTTCTCTGAACCTCAAAGTCTTCCAAGGCTATATGAATGAATGAAGTTAATTGTCCATTCTTCCTTGAATAGAATCCATTAGCTTCTTGTCCAGACAGTCTCTTCATCATCTCAATACACATTCCAAGCATCCTACTTCTAAGCAAACCTTCCTGCTGCAAGTCTTGCTTTGAATATGCTCTCTTTTTATTACTTCCAGTAGTGCAACCTCTGTCCATTTGTCATCTCATTCAAAAAGTATTTATTAGGCACCAACTGTATGTCATGTGTATTACTAGAGACATTTGATGCATTAGGAGGCATAACCAGGTACCCATTCTGCTTTCACAGAATTGATAATCCAGACAGGGAAAAAGAGTTAGAGTATATGCTTGTATTATCCAAAGCACCGGTGGTAGCTGTTGGGAGACTACTTCAGAACACCAGTCTTTTTTCCCTTATTCAACAGTGTAATTGATATAAAGTAAAGCTATTTTTTCCTGTATAGAATTATTATACTATTCACATGTCCAGAATAAACAACTGGCACTAAAGGGGTAATTTTCAACCAGGTAATGATTACTTTGCAGAATAAGGGATTTGTATTATATCGTTTTTGGTTGATGATCAGAGTATTCCTTTTATTAGAGGCAATGGAACTATAAGTAACAAGGCTGGTTTTTTTAATGGTAAAAAAGAAAGTTAAAAGCAAGCAAGCAAAATATAATGTAATTCAAAACTTAAAAATGAACAAATTGGGTCTACATTTTCATGAGTATTTAAAATATTCATAATAATTCATCTCTTCCAATAATTATATGATTCCTAATGGTTTTTTGCAAATCATTGCTAAGCACATCACCAACAGATTTATATCTCGTGCCTTGCTGTCATTTCAAATTTAATTTTTATTGCACAGGATTGTTTGAAATTAATAAAAATAATTGCAACAGTGTTTTCATTTTAATTTCAGTTATATACTCAAAGGGCATATAAGTCTCAAACTTACGTCTAGTGATTGAAATTTATAAATGAATAAAATAGTCACCAGAGTTGTCTGTATTTAGTGATGTCAGCTACTTACTCTATTGACTTCTTAACCATAAATTTGATTTCATCTTCACTTAAGCACAATTCTATCCTAAAATGTTAAGTATATTTTGAAAAGGCAAATTTTTCAGGTTCTAAGAACTAATTAAGAAGTGTTTGAATTGACTGTTTCATCTCTCTCAGTAAATCTGAAAGTAGCCAAAAAGAAAAATAAAAAGTCATCCACTGATTTAACTCTGTACCGACTGCAATGTGGAGTGAGCCAGATAGTTTTTGTTCATTCTATACCCTATAATCAGCAGACTAGATTTTCCTCATAAGAGATGGGCAGAAAAGTTTGACTTTGCCCAATATAAGAGATAAATTAAAAGTAATCTATAATGCCACATATTGGATACACTCAGTAAGTGTCCATTGATTTTCCTTCGGTATTTATATTGCTGCATTCAGGGAGAAACCGTGATCAAGTTGTCAGCAGTACATGTGAATAAAGACAGGACGCCTGTCTCCCTTCAGTACTACCTCTTTACCTATTTTACCTCGAGTTTGGATAAACCAAAGTTACTTCTAGAATAATGAAGATTTTCATACCTTAGATGATCTGAGACTTTTCTTAAAAATCTATAAAGCAAATCTATCCATTTCAAATTTAAATAATTATTACAAATACTTACCATTAGGTAAATTAATTACTCTATTGGTAGGGTCCTCAGTTTCCCCATTTCAGTGGACTCTCATCCTCAGCAGAATTCTCAAACCTTACCCCCAGATGTGAGCACTGTTGGAAATCATTACACAGCTCAGAAATTGGTGCCACTGTGAATTTATGTTTGCCAGCTTCAACTGAGCCCTTGATGTTGTTTCTGTTACTTTTATTTCCCTAGCCTCCACAGTGTCTGTTCCAAAATATTCTTCACCCTTCTCAAAACCATGGATTTTCACTCTTTGATGACAATCCTGCCACCTCTTCTTGGAGGAAATGAATCATCATTTGGGAGTTCCCTGGATTTACAAAAGTATGATTGCTGTACACGTGGATCTCCTGTTACAAAGGACATACTGCCTTTTATACCATTTTTTCCCATTCTAAATATTCTTTTATTTCCCTTCAAGGATCTCTTCCTGAACTGTCTCTTCTGTTTCTCTGATTCCTCCCTCTACCATCTCTCTGGTCCTTAGATGTATAATTGTAATAGACATATTTGGTAGTTGGTGCAAACTCCGAAGGGGGGATTCTTGGCCTCCAGGGTAAGGTATATCATAGTGAGGATGGCCAAGTGGAAGCCTCTGAATCTATACTCCTCCTCCAGACAAGGTATTAAGTCAAGAAAAATATGCCATTCTGGGAAGAGGAACAGACTAATATTGTAATTGATGTTCCTAAAGGTTGTAAGGATGATGGTTCCCATCATATCTGTATTTAATTCACTGCATGGCACCTGGAGGAACTACATAGATCTTCGAAGATGATAGTAGACCACTGCAGCTGCTGCGTCAGATGTGGCATCTCTGCTCGAGCTGATTACCTCAAACTCAGGTACCTGGTGAATGATGATAGCTTTGGTGAATGTGTTCTTTTATATTCTGACCAGGAAGGAAAATCTGAAACAGTTCACATTCACCAAGCATGAATAAATGTGCACATTTATAGTTCTTGGCTGGGGCTATATGAATTCTCCCATTCTCTGTCATAATATAGTCCAAAGAGATATGGACCATCTGGACATCCTACACGGCATCATATTAATGCACCATAGCAAAGACATCATGCACATTGGACCAGATGATCAAGAAGAATCTATCACATTAGATGCATTGCTAAGAACACGCACTCCAGAGGGTGAAAGAGATATCTTAGGACATTTCAGAAGTGCAGTGGTTAGGAGAGTGAACATGCCATCTAGAGCAAAGGAAAAAGAATCTTACTACATCTTGCATTTCTGAACGTGAAGAAGGAAGTATAATGCCTCGTACGCTTCAGCAGATGCTGGAAGCTGTATATCCCATGCCTAGAAATACTCTTCTGACCCAAGTACCAGAAACAAAAGCCTACTGACTTTTGCTGTGGAGCATAAGATCCTGCAGATCTAGGCTGATGTGCAAACACAATATGTGCACAGCCTGCACATATTGCTGATGTGCAATAGCACTTGCGCCATTTTACTCAGAAAACACTTTGGGCTTAGAGGAATCAGTGGTGGGGCAAGGAGTAGTATGGAATGTAAAACAAGCCTCAAGAGAGAACACAGGTTCCTAGTGGTCTGGAGCAAGATCATGACCTCTGCAAGGGCAGGTCACATAGCTTTTGCAAATAGCACCTGGTATTGTGCCAGGTCACTGTAGAGGCAGTGTCTGACCACAGGGCACCAGTTCATCGGGTCCCCAGAAGTACTTGTCACGAGTGAGAACTGCAAACTATCTTCGTACAGACATTCCATTCAAACCTATGTGCTGAGAGACCGACCAAACCATAGCAAGACTCTTTGCCCCCTGAGGATGCATCTCTGGGAAAACTCTGCTCCCTTCTGAATTCCTGTCTGGATAAGAAATTAAGGATGTCAAAAGAATTTAGTGTTTGTTCTAGCCAACACCTGACAACAGACCCCAGACCTTATTTTCTTAGAGCTTTTACTAAAAAGGGCTTACAATTGTGAACTCCTTCTCTGCTCGCTGAGATGTATATGTATGTCTTACGATGCAGCAGTATCTTTCTCTAGGACCTAAAATGTAATCAGGGAGGAGAGGGCCTCTGTATGCCAGTCTCTGTGGGAAGATAGAATCCTAACTTCCAGAGTGGCCATGAAATAGACACACCCCTGGCCTAATCCCATGTATACTGACCAACCCTTTGAAAGTTTTCCTTTGAATCTATCGTCCCCGTCTATCCTTCATCCTCTCTTTATCCTGCCTGGTAATCTTAGCACAAATCAGAATAGAGCTCAGGGTTTTTTCTCTTACTGTCAGTAGTTACAGAATCAAATGTTTTCACCACTTAAGGTCTGACATATCTTTGACATGAATCTGTCAAACCTACCTTTCTATGAAGTAAGGTAGGCTGGCCAGTAGGGGCACCTGGGTGGCTCAGCGGTTGAGCATCTGCCTTTGGGTCAGGTCACGATCCTGGGGTCCTGGGATCGAGTCCCACATCGGGTTCCCTGCAGGGAGTCTGCTTCTCCCTCTGCCTGTGTCTCTGCCTCTCTCTGCATCTCTCATGAATAAATGGATAAAATCTTTAAAAAAAGAACTGGGCCATATCACATAAAAGGAAAGATTTACATTCAGGATCAAGCATAAGCATAATCAGAAGTCCCTTGAAAACTGCATGACTATCTTTTAAACCCTCATGTTAGCCACCAGATTTTGGCCAGTGCCTCTTCCACAGCTTATACCTGAGACCATCGGAGGGAGGGGGGCTCTCTTATATCCCTTGTCATCTTAGCGTGTAGCTATAAGTAGAAAATGGATGTGTTTGCACCACAGCCAAGCAAGGATGATGAGGGAAAATCCTCCTATCAGAGCTTCATGCCAGGCACATGGTTATCCAATTTGTATAAATAGAAAAGCCTCATAGGATTAGGATATTCATGGACTCCTGGAGATTTGCAAACAAACAGGCTTTCTGGTCAGAGGTCTTCTAGAAGGAGTAACATTGGATGATCTGGGACAAAGTGATTTGGGTGTAAAGGCAGATTTTAAATGGAATGGAATGGGCAAGGATGACAATCTTTACATCACATGTTAATGTCCAGGAAAGAACATCCATTATAGAAATGGTCCTAAGCAACAATTAGGTAAAATGACTCAGCCCGCTGTCAGTTGGCCTCCATTTCAGCAACCCCAATGCTGTACAGACGTCATAAGCACACGAACGAAAGGGCCGTGGTAGCAAAGATAGAGACTGAACATGTCTCCTACAGGGTGTGCTTTTCAGACTGGATATAAGGCTGAATGTCCAGCCTACCAGAAACAGAGACCAGGGCTGAGCCCCAAACCCCGTGTTTGGCTGAATCCGTCTGTGAGACATTCAATCACACTGTGGGTGGCAAGTTGACTACCTTGATTCCTTCCACCGTAGAAGGGCCAGAAATTCATTTCCATAGGGGTAAATACACACTCTGGGTAGAGGTTTTTGTTTTTCCTGCCATGAGGCTGTAGCCACCACCACTATCTGAAAGTTGACCAAGCGTTTGATATACTCAACAGAGCCTCCATGTAACATTTTATCAGACCTAGAGAAATATCTTAAAACAACAAATGATATGTGGGTATGGGGCCATGGCCCTGAGGTTACAAGCCTAACAGAGCTTTGGAATGCCTGCTAAAAGAACAACTAAAGCATGGCCTTGAAGGAGATACTTTATGAGGTTGCACATCGTACAAAAGATTTGATAGGTACTTGAAATACTAGATTTTGGGTGGTGTTCCATCCTCCATAGGAAAAATAGGTGGACTTAGGAAGCAAAGGGAAGCCAAGGGCGGCTCTGTTTACCGTCAGTCTCATCACATGCTAGGGGAGTTTATACTTAATCATCTCCACAATCCTGGCCTCTGCATAGTGAGATGAATCAGTTTCAGAAGAGACTCGCTGTCCTCCAGGGAACGTCGCATGAGCCCCCATTCAACTGTAAACCATAGCTGCTTCCTGGGTACTGGGTCCAGAACCAGAAGGCAAGACAGTGAGTCACCACCTTTGTAGGCACAGGACTGCTGTCACATAATTATAGCAGGAGAGAATATATGGGAGTCTATGTGAGCAACACTTGGTACTCCTTTATCTATTTTTTTTTAATTAGGACATTTTTTTAGAGCAGTTTAAGGTTCGCATCAAAATTGAAGGGATGGTAGAGAGATTTCCCACTTATTCCCTGGCCCCACATAAGCCCAGCTTCTCCCATTATTAACATTTGGGACATTTGGGACAAGTCATGAACCGACATGAATACATCATAATCATCGGAAGTTTATAGTTTATATTACAGTTTGCTGTAAGCATTGGACATTCTGTGGGTTTGGAGAAATATGTAATGAAGTGAATCCATCATAATGGTATCATATAGAATATTTTCATGGCTCTAAAAATCCTTTTTAATCCATTGATATCCACTTAAACATCTCTCCGGGCCCCGCACCTCCTGGCAATACCTGATCTCTTTTTATCCCTCAATAACTTTGCCTTTTCCAGAGTTTCATAGAGGTGGAATCATACAGTATGTAGAGTTTTCATATTGATTTTTTTTCACTTACTGATAGGCATATAAGGTCCTCCATGTCTTCGCATCCCTTAAGCATATTTCTTTTTAGCCTTGAAAAAGTAGTCCATTCTCTGGATATACCACAGTTTTTTTTTTGTTTTGTTTTGTTTTTATACCACAGTTTTTTATCCACTTACCAATTGAAGGATGTCTTGGTTGCTTCCAAGTTTTGGGAGTTATGAATAAAGCTGCTATAAATATTGTGTGGACAAAAGTTTTCTATTTTGGGGAGTGAAACTACTTTTCATTCCCAAAGAGACTACATCATTCTTCACATCCAGCAGCAATGAGTAAGAGTTGCTGTTGCTTCACATCCTTGTCAGCATTTGGTGGTGAGGTTAGTTTTCCAGGTTTTGGCCATTCTAACGGGTGGATAGTGGTATCTTATTGTTGTTTTACTTTGTGTTTTATAATGACATTTTTCCTGCTTCAGCTCCCTGGGTGGGTGTTATGGTATCTGATTAATTAATTATGGATCTTATTAATATGGGGAAATCCTCAGTCATTATTTCAAACATATGCTCTTCCTTTCTCTCTTCTCCTGATATTCCTATTAAAAGTATGTTATAGGGCAACCCCCGTGGCGCAGTGGTTTAGCGCCGCCTGCAGCCCAGGGCGTGATCCTGGAGACCCTGGATCGAGTCCCACATCAGGGTCTCTGCATGAAGCCTGCTTCTCCCTCTGCCTGTGTCTCTGCCTCTCTCTCTGTGTCTCTATGAATAAATAAATAAAATCTTTAAAAAAAAATAAAAGTATGTTATATATTTTCTAGTTTCCAGGGTCCTTCAATGCCCTATCCTGCTTTTTCCTCAGTCTTTGGTTACTTTATTTTTGGTTTTCAGGCATTCTAACAATATATCTTCTAGCTCAGAGATCCCATCATCAACCATCTCCAGTCAATTATTAATACCATCAGAGGCAGTCTTCATTTAAGTTACAATGTTTGTGAACTCTAGCATTTTCTACTGTTTTGCTCTTTCTTAGGATTTCTGTGTCTCTCCTTACATTGCTTAACTGTTCCTGATGCCATCTACTGTAGCCATTAGAGCCCTGAGCATGTTTATCACAGCTCTTTTAAATTCTCACTCTGATCATTTCAACATCCCTGCCATGTCTGCTTCTAACGCTTGTTTAGTCTCTTCAAACTGTGTTGTATGACTTCTACTAGGCTGTGATGTTTTTTTCTTGAGAGTCAGACATGTTGTATCGGGTAAAAGGAACTGCTGCACGTAGGTTTTCAGTACTGTGCTGGTGAGCTGTGGTGGAGGGGGAGGCATTCTACAGGCCTGTGACCAGCTCTCAGGCCTATAGTGAGCCTGCACCTCTGGACTGTGACTTTCACAAGAGCTTCTTAGAGCTTTTCTCCCTCCTGAGGTGGGTCAAGATGGCTCCAGAGTGGGCTAGACGTGTACATTTCCCTTCTTCTATGTGGAAGGCTAGAACTGACCAGAGTTGGTATCTCCCTCCCTCTGGGCCACTTAGGCTCTGACAACACCCCAGCAGGTCAGGCTCTGGTTAACAAGTTTCTCCTGAAGATTTGCCTTGTTCAGAAGAACAGAGTGCTCTGGCCTATTTCAAAATGGTTCCTTTTCCTCTCCCCCTGCCAGAAGTAGGAAGGGAGTTTTTCTCTGATATTTACTGTGGGGGACCTGTCAAGATCCTGGAAGTAACCCTTACCATATTGTGCCTTATCCCCCCACCTCCGTGAATGAATCCCCTAGAGTATATAACTCTTAGGCTTGTTCACACGGAGCCCTCAGTAATTTGTCAACTACAACTCAGGTTTTCCTACTGTGGGCCTGGTTGCTGTAGTGGTTTCCTCTCATAAGCCTCGACTCTCTATAGTTGCCTGTGTCTCCAGTCATTGGGGGCATCTGTTTGCCCTATGTCCTCCCCTCACGTCCAGATCCAAGAGGAGTATTTGTTTTTCAGTCTCTTTACCTTTTTATTTGTTGTGTGGAGTTGTGACTTCCAAGACCCTTACATGACTTAGAAACCAGATGTCTCTCCCACCCAGTTTTGATCATCAATGCATAAACATCACAATTCTGACCTGAGAAGGCCATGGAGGTCAAGGTATTAGACTGTAAGAAGCTGTGTCACATCTCCAGGTAAAATCCCTACTATTGTGGTGGTAATAGCTGATGGCTAGAAGAGTATGGGATGATAATAGAGATAGGAATTTTAGATGTAGTCTCAAAATAGGCTATTTTTGCTCCAGAGCTTCCTGGATTCAGCTGAAGAGGTGGTCAGTATTAAATCATAGGTCTACTTCCCAATTCTGTTCCCCTTACCCTTCTTTCCAAAGATGTTCATACCAAGGACATTCCCTAATAAAAACCCTGATAACCCCTCCTTAATGTTTGCTTCCTAGGAAATTCTACCTGTAACACATGTGTCATATTAAATTCTTATTATGTTTTTACCATTTCTACTTCTTCAGCTCAAACAGTCTGTAACTATCTGCAAGGTCTCCTTGACATTCACCACTCGCTTAAAAACTCCTCCCAAGAAAATCATCCATGACTCTTTTATTATTAATATCCAGGAAATTTCAGACCTTATATAGATCTTTTAAGATACTCAAAAGTTATCTCCTTTCTTCTTAAAATACACTAATGGTAGTCATTACAACATACTACCTTGGCTCTCTTTCTGGCTTGGGATAAGTCCCACAGATATTCTTTTTTTTAATTTATTTTTATTTTTATTTTTTTATTGGTGTTCAATTTACCAACATACAGAATAACCCCCACTGCCCGTCACCCAATCACTCCCACACCCCGCCCTCCTGCCCTTCTACCACCCCTAGTTCGTTTCCCAGAGTTAGCAGTCTTTACGTTATGTCTCCCTTTCTGATATTTCCCACACATTTCTTCTCCCTTCCCTTATATTCCCTTTCACTATTATTTATATTCCCCAAATGAATGAGAACATATAATGTTTGTCCTTCTCCGACTGACTTACTTCACTCAGCATAATACCCTCCAGTACCATCCACATTGAAGCAAATGGTGGGTATTTGTCATTTCTAAAAGCTGAGTAATATTCCATTGTATACATAAACCACATCTTCTTTATCCACTCATCTTTTGATGGACACCGAGGGTCCTTCCACAGTTTGGCTATTGTGGCCATTGCTGTTATAAACATCGGGGTGCCGGTGTCCCGGCGTTTCATTGCATCTGTATCTTTGGGGTAAATCCCCAACAGTACAATTGCTGGGTCGTAGGGCAGGTCTATTTTTAACTCTTTGAGGAACCTCCATACAGTTTTCCAGAGTGGCTGCACCAGTTCACATTCCCACCAACAGAGGAAGAGGGTTCCCTTTTCACCGCATCCTCTCCAACGTTTGTTGTTTCCCACCTTGTTAATTCGCCCCATTCTCACTGGTGTGAGGTGGTATCTCATTGTGGTTTTGATTTGTATTTCCCTGATGGCAAGTGATGCAGAGCATTTTCTCATATGCATGTTGGCCATGTCTATGTCTTTCTCTGTGAAATTTCTGTTCATGTCTTTTGCCCATTTCATGATTGGATTGTTGGTTTCTTTGGTGTTGAGTTTAATAAGTTCTTTATAGATTTTGGAAACTAGCCCTTTATCTGATAGGTCATTTGCAAATATCTTCTCCCATTCTGTAGGTTGTCTTTTAGTTTTGTTGACTGTATCCTTTGCTGTGCAAAAGCTTCTTATCTTGATGAAGTCCCAATAGTTCATTTTTGCTTTTGTTTCTTTTGCCTTCGTGGATGTATCATGCAAGAAGTTATTGTGGCCGAGTTCAAAAAGGGTGTTGCCTGTGTTCTTCTCTAGGATTTTGATGGAATCTTGTCTCACATTTAGATCTTTCATCCATTTTGAGTTTATCTTTGTGTATGGTGCAAGAGAGTGGTCTAGTTTCATTCTTCTGCATGTGGATATCCAATTTTCCCAGCACCATTTATTGAAGAGACTGTCTTTCTTCCAGTGGATAGTCTTTCCTCCTTTATCAAATATTAGTTGACCATAAAGTTCAGGGTCCACTTATGGGTTCTCTATTCTGTTCCATTGATCTATGTGTCTGTTTTTGTGCCAGGACCACACTGTCTTGATGACCACAGCTTTGTAGTACAACCTGAAATCTGGCATTGTGATGCCCCCAGATACGGTTTTCTTTTTTAAAATTCCCCTGGCTATTCAGGGTCTTTTCTGATTCTACACAAATCTTAAAATAATTTGTTCTAACTCTCTGAAGAAAGTCCATGGTATTTTGATAGGGATTGAATTAAACGTGTATATTGCCCTGGGTAACATTGACATTTTCACAATATTAATTCTGCCAATCCATGAGCATGGAATATTTTTCCATCTCTTTGTGTCTTCCTCAATTTCTTTCAGAAGTGTTCTATAGTTTTGAGGGTATAGATCCTTTACCTCTTTGGTTAGGTTTATTCCTAGGTATCTTATGCTTATGGGTGCAATTGTAAATGGGACTGACTCCTTAATTTCTCTTTCTTCAGTCTCATTGTTAGTGTATAGAAATGCCACTGAATTCTGGGCATTGATTTTGTATCCTGCCACAATTCAATTGCTGTATGAGTTCTAGCAATCTTGGGGTGGAGATTTTTGGGTTTTCTTTGTAGAGTATCATGTCATCGGCAAAGAGGGAGAGTTTGACGTCTTCTTTGCCAATTTGAGTGCCTTTAATGTCTTTTTGTTGTCTGATTGCTGAGGCTAGGACTTCCAGTACTATGTTGAATAGCAGTGGTGAGAGTGGACATCTCTGTCTTGTTCCTGATCTTAGGGGAAAGGCTCCCAGTGCTTCCCCATTGAGAATGATATTTGCTGTGGGCTTTTCATAGATGGCTTTTAAGATGTTGAGGAATGTTCCCTCTATACCTACACTCTGAAGAGTTTTGGTCAGAAATGGATGCTGTATTTTGTCAAATGCTTTCTCTGCATCTAATGAGAGGATCATATGGTTCTTGGTTTTTCTCTTGCTGATATGATGAATCACATTGATTGTTTTATGGGTGTTGAACCAGCCTTGTGTCCCGGGGATAAATCCTACTTGGTCAGGGAGAATAATTTTCTTACTGTACTGTTGGATCCGATTGGCCAGTATCTTGTTGAAAATTTTTGCATCCATGTTCATCAGGGATATTAGTCTGTAATTATCCTTTTTGGTGGGGTCTTTCTCTGGTTTTGGAATTAAGGTGATGCTGGCCTCATAGAACGAATTTGGAAGTACTCCATGTCTATCTTTCCAAACAGCTTTAGGAGAATAGGTATGGTTTCTTCTTTAGACGTTTGATAGAATTCCCCTGGGAAGCCATCTGGCCCTGGACTCTTGTGTCTTGGGAGGTTTTTGATGACTGCTTCAATTTCCTCCCTGGTTATTGGCCTGTTCAGGTTTTCTATTTCTTCCTGTTCCAGTTTTGGTAGTTTGTGGCTTTCCAGGAATGCATCCATTTCTTCTAGATTGCCTAATTTATTCGCGTATAGCTCTTCATAATATGTTTTTAAAATCGTTTGTATTTCCTTGGTGTTGGTGCTGATCTCTCCTTTCTCATTCATGATTTTATTAATTTGAGTAATTTCTGTCTTCTTTTTAATAAGGCTGGCTAATGGTTTATCTAGCTTATTAATTCTTTCAAAGAACCAACTCCCGGTTCTGTTGATCTGTCCCACAGTTCTTCTGGTCTCGATTTCGTTGAGTTCTTCTCGAATCTTTATTAACTCTCTTCTTCTCCTGGGTGTAGGATCCATTTGCTGTTTTTTTCCCTAGCTCCTTTATGTGTAAGGATAGCTTTTGTATTTGAGTTCTTCCAGTTTTTGAATAGATGCTTGTATTGTGATGTATTTCCCCCTTAGGACTGCTTTTGCTGCATCCCAAAGATTTTGAACGCTTGTATCTTCATTCTCATTAGTTTCCATGGATCTTTTCAATTCTTCCTTAATTTCCTGGCTGACCCTTTCATCTTTTAGCAGGATGGTCCTTAACCTCCACGTGTTTGAGGTCCTTCCAAACTTCTTGTTGTGATTTAGTTCTAATTTCAAGGCATTATGGTCTGAGAATATGCAGGGGACAATCCCAATCTTTTGGTATCGGTTCAGACCCTATTTGTGACCCAGTATGTGGTCTATTCTGGAGAAAGTTCCAAGTGCACCTGAGAAGAATGTGTATTCAGTTGAGTTTGGATGTAAAGTTCTATAGATATCTGTGAAATCCATCTGGTCCAGTGTATCATTTAAAGCTCTCGTTTCTTTGGAGATGTTGTGCTTAGAAGACCTATCGAGTATAGAAAGAGCTAGATTGAAGTCACCAAGTATAAGTGTATTATTATCTAAGTGTTTCTTCACTTTGGTTAATAATTGATTTATATATTTGGCAGCTCCCACATTTGGGGCATATATATTGAGGATTGTTAAGTCCTCTTGTTGGATAGGTCCTTTAAGTATGATATAGTGTCCCTCTTCATCTCTCACTACAGTCTTCGGGGTAAATTTTAGTATATCTGATATAAGGATGGCTACCCCTGCTTTCTTTTGAGGACCATTCGAATGGTAAATGGTTCTCCAACCTTTTATTTTCAGGCTGTAGGTGTCCTTCTGTCTAAAATGAGTCTCTTGTAGACAGCAAATAGATGGGTCCTGCTTTTTTATCCAGTCTGAAACCCTGCATCTTTTGATGGGGTCATTAAGCCCGTTCACGTACAGAATTACTATTGAGAGATAGGAGTTTAGTGTCATCATGATATCTATTCAGTCCTTGTTTTTGTGGATAGTTCCACTGAACTTCTTCTTAAAGGGGAATTTTAAGAGTCCCCCTTAAAATTTCTTGCAGAGCTGGTTTGGAGGTCACATATTCTTTCTTTCAGTTCCTGCCTGTCTTGGAAGCTCTTTATGTCTCCTTCCATTTTGAATGAGAGCCTTGCTGGATAAAGGATTCTTGTTTGCATGTTCTTCTCATTTAGGACCCTGAATATATCCTGCCAGCCCTTTCTGGCCTGCCAGGTCTCTGTGGAGAGGTCTGCTGTTACCCTAATACTCCTCCCCATAAAAGTCAGGGATTTCTTGTCTCTTGCTGCTTTAAGGATCTTCTCTTTATCTTTGGAATTTGCAAGCTTCACTCTTAAATGTCAAGGTGTGAACGGTTTTTATTGATTTTAGGGGGGATCTCTCTATTTCCTGGATCTGAATGCCTGTTTCCCTTCCCAGATTAGGAAAGTTTTCAGCTATGATTTGTTCAAATACATATTCTGGCCCTCTGTCCCTTTCGGTGCCCTCGGGAACACCAATTAAACGTAAATTTTTCTTCCTCAGGCTGTCATTTATTTCCCTTAATCTATCTTCATGGTCTTTTAATTGTTTGTCTCTTTTTTCCTCAGTTTCCCTCTTTGCTATCAACTTGTCTTCTATGTCACTCATTCATTCTTCCACCTCGTTAACCCTTGTTGTTAGGACTTCTAGTTTGGATTGCATCTCATTCAATTGATTTTTAATTTCTGGCTGATTAGCTCTAAATTCTGCAGTCATGAAGTCTCTCGAGTCCTTTGTGCTTTTTTCTAGAGCCACCAGTAGCTGTATAATAGTGCTTCTGAATTGGCTTTCTGACATTGAATTGTAATCCAGATTTTGTAACTCTGTGGGAGAGAGGATTGTTTCTGATTCTTTCTTTTGAGGTGAGGTTTTCCTTCTAGTCATTTTGCTCAGTGCAGAGTGGCCAAAAGCAAGTTGTATTGGGAAAAGGAGAAAAAGAGAGGAGAGAAAGAAGGAAAGAAAAGAGAAAGAGGAAAAAAAAAGGAAGAAAAACACGAAAAAAAAGAAGAAAAAAAGAAAAAGAAAGAAAGGAAAAAAAGGGGGTGGGGGAAGGAAACAAATCAAAAAGCAAAACAAAACAACAAAAAAAAAAAAGAAAAAGAAAAAAGAACCACGGGGGAGTATCTTCTGATTCTGTGTACTTTAAGTCTCTTGGCTTCCCCTGGAAATTGTCCGTCTAGCTGGTGTTCTGGGGGAGGGGCCTGCTGTGCTGATTTTCAGGTGTTAGCACTTGGGGGAGCTGCTCTGCCCCTGCCTGGTGCAGGGCTCAGTGGGGGTTGTTTACCCCGTGAGGCCCCAGGAGCAACAGCCCCAGTGGTTTGGCCAGCTCTGGAGACCTGGATTCAACACTGGCAGGAACTAAGGAGCTCTCCGTCTGCAGGGCCTGGAGGCTCCGGGGCGGGGCCGCTGATCTGCTCAGCTGGGGCAGGAGCGTCCTCGCTGTCCTGGGCCCTCCCGGCCTCTGCCTGTCCCGGGGGGAGGCTGGATCCTGGGCTGTGTCCCGGCGCCCTGTGCTCCGGAGCCTGTGCTGTTGGATTCACGCTCCCGCCCTGCAGCCCCCTCCGCGGAGCCGCCCCCGAGCCCCCCGAGATGCTCCCTCCCCGCAGCCCCCTCCGCGGAGCCGCCCCCGAGCCCCCCCGAGCTGCTCCGGGTCCCGCCGTGCGCGCTGCAGCCCTTAGGGAGCTCGGCGCACTCTCCTGGGGCGCAGGTGCCTGTTAGTGTCCCCGGGAGCCCGAGGGCATCCCCGCCCTCCTGGGTCCTGCTCCACCTCCCCGCGAGCCCCTTTCCGCCCAGGAAGGTCGGTGCAGCTCCTGCTCCTCCGGATCGGGGCTCTCCTGTCCTGGGGACACTCGCCCCGGCCTCAGCCTGGCTCCTCGCGGGCCACTCCCCCTTGGAGGCCTTTTGTTTCTTTATTTCTTTTTTCCCCGTCTTCCTACCTTGATAGAAGGGCGAACTCTTCTCACTGTAGCATTCCAGCTGGTCTCTCTTTAAATCTCAGGCCGAATTCATAGATTTTCAGGATAATTTGAAGGTTTTCTAGGTAATTTGGTGGAGACAGGTGATTTGGAGACCCTACTCTTCCGACATCTTGCCCCTCCTCCCCCTCAGTCTTTCTTTTAGGAGAACTTCTTATATTTTTCTCTTCCTGTAAGCCTTAGCCTTCTTTAATATTACTTCTAGATCCTATTCTATTCTCAATCATACATTTGCTCTGAAGGATTGTATTCATTCCCAGGCATTCAAATAGTAGTTGTATTTTGATGACTTCTGGGTCTTAACTCTTTTCTTAAATTGCTGTCTACCCTTGAGTGTCCTACAAGTAGTTCAACGTTTCGTGACCACAACTGAGTTCACCAGTCTCTAATACTAGCTGCTCCCCCTTTTTTCTTTGTCAGTTGTACAAAACATACTTCTTTGCTCTTAGCTATTCAGCCAGTGAAATGATCTTAGCATTGGTTTACCCTCTCTGTTTTTTTTTTTTTAATTTAAAAAAAAATTTTTTTTAATTTTTTAAAGTTTTAAATTTTTTTTACCCTCTCTGTTTTTGTACTTATTCCATACATTTAGTCTCCAGTGCTGTCATTTCTCCCTCTTTAATATTACTTATTGAAAATGAAAAATTCTCTTCTTTCCCATTTCCTATTTCCAATCTAGTTAACAATAGTCTCTAAGCAACTGGTCTCTTCATTGATGAGGATGGACTCCCTCATTACATTCTGTAAACTATAACCAGTGTAATTCTTCTAAAACACAAATGAGGAAATGCTACACCATGCTTAAAGCTGGCTAGTGACCTCTTACTATATTGATGCATAAACATTCCTTGATGTGGTTTATGAGGTCCTTCAAAATTTAGCCCCACCCAGATTTCCAGGTCCAGCTTATTTCCTTACTCTCCACTTACAGTATCTGCTGTGGCCATGTTGAAAGTCTTTTGGATTTTGGTTCTTCTAGTACTATGTTTTTTGTCACTACTACTGGATCTTACCAAATGCAGTTTGCTCTTACTGGAAATTTACCTTAATCTGGAAATTCCCTTTTCTGGCTCCTATTCATTCAAACATGTAGTATTACTCTAGTTGTCCCTGCCTCTGAGAAGCCCATCCTTACCAAATGCAGATTTCCTTGACTAGTGCTCCCATGATGATTCATTAACATAACATTCAAACTTTCTTGAGATTTCTTGTTTGTCTTTCTTCTCTGTCAGATGAAGAGGGATGCATCTAACATGGTCTTCGCAGCATATTCTGTACCTAGCAAACTACATTTGTTGCGATAATGAATTAATGATGTATGCATTATTCTATTCTCCTTTCTCATTTTGGCAAACCCACTTCTCAATTAAATTGCTTCTAACTTCTCTATATTATTTCTTTATCTTTTAATCAGACTTTTAAAGCCCATAAGATGTTTAAAATATCAGCTGTTAATACCTGCGGCATTTTCTTTCCAGTAGTATTTAAGATTGTTTAAAGTGACAGCCAAAAACAACCAAATACTCTGAGGTTGTGATTTCTTAGGTTAGGACAACAGAAGTAAAAACTAGATATACACTTATTAAAGGTGGGCAGCAGAAGCATTTTAGAATCAACATTAATTTCTCCTGCACATATTTTATTTAGTAGATTCACACTGAATCTACTATTTTGCCAGTCACACATGTATATTGTTGTCAGTTTCTCTAAGCAAATGTAGATGACTCAAACTTCAGATGTAATCAAAATGTTAGGTGAATTGGGGATTTTTATCCTTAAAAATAAAATGTGGTTATAGTTATCATGAATTCTCATTTTGCTGTTTTGTAAGAAAATTGTACTGCCTCTTCTAGTGCTTTCACAGAGAGCCACAGATGTCAGTGCCTGACAGCAAACCTAGCTCAGTGGTGGCCTAAGTGTCTGTAAGTTACCCCTCCCAACTGACCTAGTTTACCACACCTTCAGAGAAGACAAGCTATTCTTAGGGCACCCAGGTGCACAGATTGAGCAGGTTTTGCAGAGGCATTTCTGTCACAAGTTAACCTGTGTTTAATATGAAATATTGAGTTATTTCATCAAATTTAATTCATGAGATTTAATGGTTTATTTTAGCTCTTTTTTTATGCACTTGTATCTGGGCCATGTTTCCTTATGAATACAAAAATTTTTAAAGTAAACTTAAGAGTGTTATTTACTGTTATATATTAAGCATTAAGCATTGACATGCTTAGTGTCAAAAAAATATATTATGACTTGACTGGGATAGTTAGAAGTAGGCTGGGACCAGCAGCACTCACGATATTAAAATACAGAGAATTTGATAGCCTCATCTTTGACACAGTACAAGAGAGAATCTAGCAAAGCTATTTAGAAGACACGATGTTATGGTGAATTATGAAACCTCCAGTTAACGGGTTGCCCGAGATACTGTGTGTATATATGAATGTGTTTGACTTGTATTTGACTTGAATGGGGTACTCTATTATGTGAGACATTATCCCATGGGCAATTGTGTATATGAACAGACTATAACTCAAATCATTAGAAGACCTGAAACTATCTTTATATAATAATACAGCTTCTCTTTTCTCCCTGTACTTCATAATAGAGAAATTCTAGAAAAAGCCAGAAGGAAAAAAAATTTTTTCCCCTGGCACATTCCTATCTTCTGTTCCGAAGTCCTCAAATAAAACGGCCAATTCTTATTGTCACATTCTAGCCATCTTTCTCTTATGAAATAAATATTTTTAAAGGAATTAAAAGGAGAGTCAAAAATAATGTATAAGCGTATAATTAGAAAGAAAATATTTGGATACCTGGGTGGCTCAGTGGTTGAGTGTCTGCCTGGTTGTACAATCCATCAGCATGGTGAGATCTATGAAGTATCCCAATAGGAGGTCATGGTCTCAGAAGATGAAATTGTTTCAAGATCTAGAGTGCTGAGATGGTCCAAAAATATGACACTGAAAAGTCATTGAACATGCCCTGTTCTCTCTGCCAAGAAAGGCTGTTTTTATTATTCTCTCTCTCTCTCTGATACAGGCAAAAATAAAAGTTTCTTCCTCCTCCAAAATAAATCAACTGCAAGAATCTATGCTAATTTGCTCCAGCATATGGAAATCCAATTGCATTTAGAGTTCCAGATTTTAAAGTATTTTATCAGGTTTGTCATGATGTACCATCATCTATTATGTCCTGAATTATTTGTGCACAGGCCAATCATGTCTGAAAATGAGAACAAGGTAGAAAAGACCACCCTGCATCATTTTTTAATTTAGAATTTCTTCTAAAATTCTTTTAGAAATACAGTGTTGATTTTGGTTTACTGTTTTGGTGAAAGTTCATTCACAGACATTTACACTTGATGCATGACACTATAATATACCTCATTCCAAAGGTCAGAGAGCAAATGTGCAATTCTTCCAGTTACCAGGAATTTTTAATGTAGCTATACATTCAAGAATTAGAAAATTTCCCACAGAGTATATTCTTACTACAACCTCTGGTTTACAGAATTAGTTGAGAACACAATTTATCACCTATCATTTCACATTCTCACCATTGAACCATTGTCATGTTTTGGGTCATAGTTAATATTAGCCCATACACAATGTCATGTAATCCCTGAAAATCTTTGCTTATTTGTCCCCAGAAAATCATTTCCTTGCCATATTAGTATAGATCCATTTATTGAAAGTCAAGAGGAAAATTCATAGTAATTTTGCTTATGGCAGCATCTAAGCATCCCATTTGTTTGCAGACTCTTCCTTTTTTGCAGTGTCCTGATTCTGTATATTTTCAAAGTTGAGAATTCAGTAAAGAAGTGACTCTCAAAAAAAAAAAAAAAAAGAAGTGACTCTCTATCTCTCCATTATGGTAACTGAAGTCAGATTTCTCTTTTCAGACCTGGAAGTTTTTAAAATTTTGTCCTTATTTCTATCTTACAAATAGGCACCAAGAGCCGGACGTGGGATTCGATCCCGGGTCTCCAAGATCGCGCCCCGGGCCAAAGGCAGGCGCTAAACCACTGCGCCACCCAGGGATCCCTACAGTGAAGATTTGAGCAAGATCTTCTCACGACCTTGGCAAGTGAAAGGGGAGAGTAATCCTTGTGAATATGACCAGAGCTGTCTCCATTAACAAAGACCTCCCATCCAAGGAAAAAGACTTTACCAGAGCATTATTCAAGCTGGGTAAAGGTATCCCTCTAATTCCAGTTTCCTATAGTTTTCTTGTCTTACTAAAGGGAGAAGGAGAGAATACTATATAAGAAGAAACGTATGTGAAGTTCAGAAGGTAAGAAACAGGTCCACAAAATGACTGAGATTTAGTCATAAGATTTTAGAGGGTTTCCCTTCCAAGACCCCAATACAATAATAGTGGATTATAGGTGAAAGTTTGCAAGACATGAGACTGAAAAAAATACATGGGAAAGCCCAAAGTTTCTGGCATTTATAGCTACAGTAATCATCAAACAAAGCCAGACTCCTAATCATATACACAAAATCCTCACAGGAGAGGCCTGCTTATCTCACCTACTATTACCCAAAACTACATGTTCAGCTTTCAACAAAAAAAAAAATACAAAGAATACAAAAAAGACAAGAAAAAACACAGTGTGAAGATACAAAGCAAGTATTAGAATCAAACACCAATGTTGGAATTACATGGTAGAAAATTTAAAGTGACTAGGATTAATATGTTTAAAATTCTTAGAATAGAAAATAATAGAAACAGGGATAAAAACCCTATGAAAAGAGTAAAAAATTCAGAAATTAAAAACACATAGACAAAAAGGAAAAATGACTTTCATGATTTTACAAGTAGATACGCACTGCTGAGTACAGAATTTCTGAGTTTGAGATAGGTAAAGAACATATCAAACTAAAGTGCAAAGAAAATATTAACTAAATAAAAAAAGAAAACAAACAACAAAAAACAGAAAAGATCATCTAAGAACTATAGGATGGTTTCAAAAGATGTAACATATGCTTAATTAAGAGACCAGAAGAATAAGAAAGAAAGAATGGAGAAGAAATATTTGAATGAGTAATGTCTGAGGATACTCTAATACACACCAAATCACAAACACTAGAAGCTCAGAGAACATCAAGCAAGTTAAAACAAACAAAAATACACTATACTTGGGTATATATTATTCAAATTATAAAAAACTAAATGAAAGAGAAAATCTCAAAGCAAGATATAGAAGATAAATACCTCACCTACAGAGAAAAGGAGGAAGAATCACAATGGACTATTATCCAAAACTATATAAGCAATAAAAAGTGAAATATTTAAAGTGCTTTAAAAAAACTAGAATTCTATTTCCAGTGGAATTATCCTTCAAAGAGAAGAAGAAATATAAGGTATTTTAAGGCAAACAAAAACAGAGAACTCATCACTAGCTGATCTTTTATTTCTTTTTTAATTTTTAAATTTTGATAGAAGGAAAATTATTTAGTTCAGTAGCCTGGATCTATATTAATAAGAAAGAATGTCAAAGAAGAAATATTAAGGTAAAATAAAATTTGTTTATTTTTAATCAATCTAAAATATAACTGTTTAAAGTATTATTGGGTGATTATAGTATAGGGATAAGTGAAATGAATGACAGCGTATCTATAAAGGACAAAAGGGAAGAATTGGAAATGATCCAACATAAGTTACCTGCACATGAAGTGGAGCAATATTATTAGTAGGTTAACACAGATTAGCTAAACTCTAGGGAACTATGCATAGTTTTTAAAGGAAGTAAATCAAAATAATAACGAAGGACATAAATGGAATAATAAAATAACTAGAAGATAAGAAGGCAGTAAAAGAAGTGAAAAGAAGGAATAGAAAACAGATACAAATATGGTTGATACCAATCAAAATATGTTAATAATCAGTTTAAATGTGAAAGATCTAAATACAGTGGTTAAAGACAGAACTAGTCAAAATAATAAAAAAGACACAACTATATATTACCTAGAAAACATCCTCTAAATATAAAGAAGTTGATAAGATGTAAAATGATGGATGAAGATATATTTATGGTAGAACTAATCAAAACAAAGTCAGACTAGTTATATGCATTTCAGACAAAACAGACATCAGAACAAGGAAAATTTTCAGTTATCAGTGATAAAGAGAAGTACTATGAAATAGTAAAGAAGTTTATTCTCCAAGAACTAACAATCCTAAATATATATGCATCTAAGGACAAAGCATCAAAATATCTGGGGCAAGCAGTGATAATATATTATAATTCATAAATCAATGATGCAGAAAATCAGAAGAGATATAATTGGCCTAAACAATATATCATCCACCTACCTAATTGAATATCCTAAAAATATTCCATCCACAAGGAGTAGAATATAAATTCTTCTCAAACTTACATGAAATATTCACTAAAATAGATTACATAGGGCCATAAACCACACCTTAGCACATCTTAAAATGTATAAATCAAACAATAAATATCTTAGATCACAATGAAGTCAAACTAGAAATTAGTAATAGAAGCCCACCTGGAAAATCCTCAAATATTTCTAAAACCACAATTCTTAACAGTACACAGGTCACAGAAATGTTAAAACATTTCAAAAAATTCTTAACTAAATGAAAATAGAACTCATTAAAAATGTGCCAAATGCAGGAAAAAAGTAGTGCTTAGAGAGAAATTTATAGCATAAAACACATATGTTAAGATACAGGAATAACTAAAACTGTCAGTTTGGGAAACCAGAGAAAGAAGACTAATGTAAGCAAGCAGAAGAAAAGAAACGATAATTTTGAAATGAACAGAAATAAAACTCAAATTAAGAAAAAAATAGGGTGAACAATCAACCAAAATAACACCTCCTTCTTTGAAAAGATCAATGAAATTGATAATCTTCTAGGTAGGCTAAAAAAGAAAAAAAGAGACGAGAAGAGGAGAGGAGAGGAGAGGAGAGGAGAGGAGAAGAGAAGAGGAGAGGAGAGGAGAGGAGAGGAGAGGAGAAGAGAAGAGAAGAGAAGAGAAGAGTTGAGAAGAGAGAAGAAAAAGAAAGAGGAGGAGGAGGAGAAGGAGAAGAAGAAGGAGGAGGAAGAGGAGAGGGAGAGGGAGAAAAGATGAAGGAAGGAAGGAAGGAAGGAAGGAAGATAGAAGCAAATTACAAATGTCATAAATAAAAGCCAATACTACATCTACCATGGGATTAAAAAAGATAACAAAGGGCGGCTCCTGGGTGACTTAGTCCCTTAAGCATCCAACTATTGATTTTGACGCAGGGTGGTGAGCCAACTCTGATTTTAGGATCTCAAGGTGGTGAGATCCAGCCTGAAGTCAGGCTCTATGCTGGACGTGGAGCCTGCTTAAGATTCTCTCTTTCCTTCTTTTCTGCCTCCCCCTTATGCTCATGTCTCTCACTCTGTCTCTCTCTCAAATAACTAAAATAAAATAAAATAAAATAAAATAAAATAAAATAAAATAAAATAAATAAAATAAAATAAAATAAAATAAAAAAATAAAATAAAATAAAATAAAATAAAATAAAATAAAATAAAATAAAATAGATAACATAGGAATACATTAAATAATAATTTTGTGCCCATAAGTCTGGTAATTCAGGTAAATGGAATACTTTGTGAAATATACAAACTACCACAAGTCTCAGAAAGACAGATAAACTTGAGAGTGTTTTATCTATTAAGAAAGGCAGTTCATGGGATCCCTGGGTGGCGCAGTGGTTTAGCGCCTGCCTTTGGCACAGGGCGCGATCCTGGAGACCCGGGATCGAATCCCACGTCTGGCTCTTGGTGCATAGAGCCTGCTTCTCCCTCTACCTATGTCTCTGCCTCTCTCTCTCTCTCTGTGATGACTATCATAAATAAATTTTTAAAAAATTAAAAAAAAGAAAGTCAGTTCAACTCAACTAACCATTTAAGAAAAAAATGAAAGCAATTATCAACAATCACTTAAGTCAATAGGATTAGTAAAAGCACTTCCTAACTTATTCTACAAGGCCAGTGATATCCTAACAACAAAACAAGATAAATACCTATAAGGAATAAAAACTATAGATTAAGACCTTTTTAGGAACATTAACATATCTCATGAACATAGAAGAAAAGTGAATTAATTCGTTCAATTAAATATTAACATATCAGATCTAATAATGTATAAAAAATTATACACCATGACCAAGGGAGATTTATTCCAGATACACAGAGCCAGTTCAAGATGTGAAAATCTATCAATGTACTACACGATTAATGTAATCTTTAAACCATCAAAGACTAAAGAAAAAAATAGTATGACCATAGCAATTCATGCAGGAAAAAAACATTTCACAAGGTGTAAAAATCTTAATTATGTAAACCTCTCAGCGAAGCAGGAATAAGGAGGATATCTCCAATTTATTTAAAAAAATCTACAGAAGCAAAACTGACTTCATGTTTAATGGTGAGAAACTGGACCCTTTCCAACTAAGACTGGGAACAAGGGAGGATGTTTTCTCTATAGTCCCATTCAATGATATATAAAGAATCCTAGTTAGTGCAAGAAAATAAACAAACAAAAGGAAATTGATTATTTGCAGATTGAGAAGGAAGATATAAACTATCTCTAGTCACAAATAATTTGATTGATTTTTTTTATTTTTTTATTTTTTTATTTTTTTATTTACTTTTCTTTTTAATTTTTATTTATTTATGATAGTCTCACAGAGAGAGAGAGAGAGAAGCAGAGACACAGGCAGAGGGAGAAGCAGGCTCCATGCACCGGGAGCCCGACGTGGGATTCGATCCCGGGTCTCCAGGATCGCGCCCTGGGCCAAAGGCAGGCGCCAAACCGCTGCGCCACCCAGGGATCCCTGATTGATTTTTTTTAAATCCCAAAGAATTAAGAACTCATAGAACTCATAAGTGAGTAGAGGAAGATGGGTAAAGGATAAATATACAAACAGTGATTCTATTTTCTTTCCAATAAAAGCAATTAGAATTTGATATTTAGGACATGAACTGACATTTTACCAAAGACATACAGACAGACAACAGACCCATGAAAAGATGCTGAATATCACTCATCATGGGGGAAATGCAAATCAGAATTACAGTGAGATATCACCTCATGCCTGTTAGAATGGTTAAAATCAATAACAAGTGTTGGTGAGGATGTGGAGAAACTGTAGATGAGAATGGAAACTAATACTTTTACTCTGGAAAACAGTATGGAGTTTCCTCAAAAAATTTAAAATAGAACTACCATACAGATCTAATAATGGCATCATTGAATATTTACCTAAAAGGTACTAAGACACTAAATCAAAAATATATCTGCACCCTTATGTTCATTACAGCATTATCTACAATAGCCAAATTATGGAAGGGTCCATCAATAAATGAATGTGTAAAGAAAATGTGTTACACACACACACACACACACTCACAATGGAATAATATTCAGTCATAAAAAAATGAAATCTTGCCATTTGTAACAACATGGACGGAGCTAGAGAATATAATGCTAAGTGAAATAAGTAGTCAGAGAAAGACAAATACATATGATTTTACTCATATATGAAATTTAAGAAACAAAACAGATGAATGAAGACCAGACAAAGGGATACAAACCAAAAAACAGATCATTGGCTATAGGGAATAAACTGATGGATACCAGAGGGGAGATAAGCAGAAGGATGGGTGAAATAGGTGAAAGGGATTAAAAGACACTTATCTTGATGAGCACTGAGTAATACATAAAAATTTTGAAGCACTATCTTGTACACCTGAAATTAATATTATAACACTATATATTAACTATACCTAAAATAAAATAAATAAAAATTCTAAAAATACCATTTACAACAGTATTCCAACACTGAAATCCTTAACAAGAATTAATTTAACAAAATGTACATAGGAATTGTATGTGGAAACTATAAAATATTGATGAAAAAACTCAAAGAAGATTTAAATAAATGGAGATTTATTACATAGTTTTGTTTTGGAAGACTTGTTATTATTAAGGTGTCAATTCTCTTAACTTGGTCTTTAGATCCAACTCAATCTCAATGCAAACAGATCTAGTAGAGACAACACAATACTGAACAAGGACAAAGTTGAAAGACTCATACAATATTTCAGAATTACTATAAGCTACAGCTATTAAGATAGTTTGACACTGGAAAAGAAAATAATAATTGAACAGATTAGAAAGCACCAAAATAAAGCATAAAATACAGTCAACTAAATAAATACCAACTAAAGTAGTAAGGGTAATTCAATGAAGCAATGATAGGCTTTTCATTAATGGCTGAAATACTTAGATGTCCATATGGAAAAGAATGCACACAGAAACTGAACTTACACAAAAACTAGTTCTGAATGCAGCAAAAACTACACAAGTATAAAATTTCCTGATGAAAATGTGAAACTTAATGAAGAAAGTCTTCATAACCTTGGCTTTGTGAGTTTTCAGATGCAATAGTAGCATAATTAATAAGCAAAAATTTTAAACACTGGATTAATAAAAAGCTGCAAATATGGATCCTCAAATGATACTAGCAAAAGTATGAGATAGTAAGTCATAGGCTGGAAGAAAAGATTTGCAAAAGACACATCTAATAAAAAAATTTCTATCTAAAATTTATCGAGAACTCCTCAAACTCAGGAATAAGGAAATAAAGAGCCAAACTTTTTTTTTTAAAAAGTAAATGTTCTAAAATTATACATTAAGGAAGATAAATGAGTGGAAAACAGTAATATGAAAAGATATTCAAAGTTTTTTCAATTAGGAAATTACAAATTAAAACCTCACTGATATGCTAAAACATTTGAATGGCTAAATTAGGAAAAAAAGACAATACCAAATGCTTATGAGGATGTGGAGCAACATAAACTCTCATTTCCTGCTGGTAGGAATGCAAAATGAAACAGCCACTTTGGAAGACAGTTTAGCAGCTTTACAAAGTTAAGTAAGCATAGCCTCACTATATATACAGCAATACTACTCTTAGGAAATTGGTTGAGTAATTTGAAATTGCTTGAGTAATTCTGCACATACATAAACCTGACTGCAAACATTTATGGAAGCTTTATTCATAATGGCCAAACACTAGAAGAAACTAAGATGTCCTTCAAAGGTGAATGGATGAATAAACAGAGGTATACCTATACAACAGACTATTACTTGATAAAAATTTTAAAAAGAACTTTAAGGTACAAAAACACATGGGTAAATTAAAAATGCTTACTGCTAAGTGAAAGGATCCTGCCTGAAAAAAAAACTCTATAATTCCAATAATCTGACATTCTGCAAATGTTAATACTATAGTTATGGTAAATAAATCAGTGGTTCCCAGTTCAGGAAGATGGACAGATTAAATAAGCAAAGGATGGCATTTTTTCTTGGGGCAGTGAAATTACTATCTATAACACTGGAGGGTGACTATAAGACATTAAACAATATTATTTATATATTATTTATAAAAAGATCAAGTAATTCAATAAGATTTAATAGGATAGATATGTGTTTATTTTCCAACATTTAAAAATATATTTAATGTATTTTTGCAATGCCAAGATTTCCATTAAGACAACTCATGAAAATGATCTGGGAACTGTCATTAGTTAATAAGTGTTTAAAAATGCAATATTCTATCAATTTATCAACTGCACATGTTTTTACGTTTTTAAGCTCTTTGACATTAAGTTGAGTCTTACACTGGATGGCATGTCATACCCTAATTGGCAAGATTTTTCTTTCTCAGTGGTATATGTAAAATGATACATATAAAAAATTAAGGAAATGAAGCATTTTGCGTATTAGACTTTGCTTTAATTTTTTGTTTTCATTTTTCCAGAGTAAGGAAAAATATAAAAGCAAGTAAAAATTATAGTTAGCATAACTTGAGATGTTCTATTTTTATTATCTTTAAAAAGATTGTGCTCTTTTTTTTTTTTTTGAGAGAGAGAGAGAAAGAGAAAGGGAACATGTTAGAGCATCCGCATGCAAGGTGGTGGGGGGACAGAGAGAGAATCTTATGCAGGCTCCAGGCCCAGAATTTATGGAGTTGATGCAGGGCTTGATCTCATGGACCCAAGATCATGACCTGAGCAGAAATCAAGAGTTGGATGATTAACCAACTGGGCCACCCAGACGCCATTAGAGATTGTATATTTTATTTAGGTCTTCCCTTAAAAATCAGTAATATTCTCAGGAAAGAAACTTTGAAATGATGCTTAGAATTAGATCAAAATACACATATTGGTAATCTGAAAAAATATTAAAATGTCATGGAAATATTTGCACATATCATGATATTGAAATGCCATTAACTGGAATGAGGAACATAAGATACCATGATTGTCACTTCTACTCCTAAATGATCAAGCTCAGTTTAAGACCAAGTATTATTTCCCCCTGAAAATGAGATAAGAAAGGCTAGATCTTTGATCTCCATAGAGTAGCAATGGGTAAAGAGATGCTTTTGAAATTTATCATTTATAGACCACCATAAGTCTACATAAGGAAAAGTTTTTATTCCAGTTATGTTTTGATTTTCCCTAAAAAAGAAGACCACATAAAATATAGGGAATTTAGGACACAGGTAAAAAACAAAATATGATCATCCTTAAATTGATAAGAGAGAGAACAGTTCTATTAAGATTTTAAAGATAAGCTGTACAGATATTATAAGATATTAACTTGGAAACCTTGACTGAGGCAGTAAGATATAATAGGTAAGACATTCTTATAGACCAAGATGCAAATTTTCAAACAACATTTCTGAAAATCAATTTCCTCACTCTTACAATCTTTCATTTGCATGGAGAATAAGAAAATCACTCCTCATTGTATCTGCAATCAGATGTTCCCAGCCTAGAGAATACAAAGCTAATGTATTTCTTCTTCCATTTGACTTGCCTCTTGTCACTCTACTCAAGATTGAAGAGATTAGACACTGTGCTTACCAGAATGGAGAGGAGAGGAGGAAAAAATAACAAAGGAAAGAAAGAGAGAAAGAAAGAGAGAGAGAGGGGAGGTAGGGAGGGAGGGAGGGAGAAAGGAAGGAAGGAAGGAAGGAAGGAAGGAAGGGAAGAATGCAGTAGAAATGACTCATCTGCCTTCCATTACTCAAAGTTCTCACCTGCAGTAGACCCCATTAGGGGAAGAAAAGTCATTGTAATGTTTAAGGAAGTTGGATATTGGGAGTTTAATTATTAACTGGTAACTACCATTCAAATTATTAAATTAAGATTGTTTTGCAACTTATAGTGATATTAGAATCTTCCTACTTTCATCATATATTTTCCATAAATTTTAAAGTTAACATCACTATTAGGGCTTTCCCTATTCTTGATTGTTTGAAATATCACTTATATACTTAGAAAACGAAATTGTAGTATACATATTTGAAATACATGTTAGGTTATTAAGTAAACCATTTTCATGATGTTTTTAACAAATGTGTACTTTGATTTATATATTCTGAGATACACGCAAGATAAAATTGGTGTCACTCTGCTTTCTCCCTAGGATTAAAAAGATTTTCCAATTCTAAATTCTCTTCAACTACCAGGACAGCCCTGTTTTTAAAATATAGTCCTGTATGTAGACCTGGATAACACATGGGCATGTTTTCCTCAAATTATAAGTATAAATTTTGTATTCCCCAATCTTTAGCATCCTACGTGTGTGGAGAGGACCATTTGCGGTTTCTTGTCCTGTATGGTCATTTATTTAAGGACTGCACATATTCTGTAAAGAAGCTACCATGATTCCATGCTTTCTAGGCACCAGAAACTATTTTAAGTACTTAAAAATATTATTTATTTAATCCTCTCAACATCTGTAAGTGGAAATTATTGTAATTATACCCATTTTAAAGCTGAGGAGACCAATGCCCAGAGAGTTAGGGAACTGTCCAAGGTCACACGGTTACAAAACAGCAATCCTGGAATTTGGACCCAGGCACTCTTGGCTGTGGTGGCCACCACAGGGCCTACTGTCCTGCACTGCCAAGGAGAACTTTCCAAAAACAAGCAGGGAGTGTGCTTTGATTATTTATAAAGCTCAGCAGCCAGTGAGTGGAACATGAGTGGGAGGTTTGTTGCCAATAAAAAAGAGAGCTGATAGAGGGCAGGTCTCCAGACTGGACAAAATGAAGAGCTGAGCGAAGACAGGGGCAATGCAATTGAGACAGTGATGGAGATGGAAGAGAATGAAACAACAGAATTTAGAGAGAGGTGAGGAGGAGGAATAGGTCTACCTGTGGTTTTCTGACTTTGAAAAAAACCAAATCCCTTTGTCTCCTGTTTACTTCAAATTGGTTCCTTCCACTCTGTGGAGAGAGTATTTTGGGAAATCTGTAATTTCCCTGATATATGTCGGTGTATCAGTTTGGAATGGTTGGTAAATATAGCCCCAAATCTGAAATTTAGAAAGGAAGAAATAAGACAGATTGTATGTGTTATAAGGCCGGTACCAAAACAGGTACTTTGCTCCCAAGGGCACACATTTCTAAGCTGAGATCTATGAACTTGATCTCTGGATGGGCTCTAAAGGGTCTGAGCCACTTAAAATTGCAGGCAAAATTGTGCGTACCTTTGCATCTCCGCGCTTCTCTGGGGAGGGTGTCCAAGCCTGTGTTAGAGTCTCAGGGGCTTTGTGACACAAAAAGCTCATAAACCACAGTCCGAGACCCTTAAGGTAAGTGCCATACTTTTTTATAACATAGTGCGGTGCTCAGGATTAGTCTGCAGACAGACCATCTCAGTTTAAAGCCTGCCTCTGCCACCTGCTTTTTTATGACTGTGAGCAAGTTTTTTTTTTATTCTCTCCATGCCTCAGTTTCCTCATCTGAAAAACGAGGAGTCTATTCTAGTAGTTTTGGGGGTTTAGTCAATACAGGTAACGTTAAAAGGGCAGTGCTGGCACCAAAATAAACTCTTTTATGCTCTAACTCTTCCTTTGACCAGCAACATTTATTTTTCTTCACATAGAACTGTATCTTGCAGTCATTCCTGCCACATGGAGAGATTACATTAATATTATATTATGTAAAATCGTTCGCTCAGTAACTATATTATGAAACTAAAATGCACCCCTCATATAGGGAGGGGCAACACTCCTCATCAAGCCCTGTACATGGGTATAATACACAAGAATCATAAAGAATGAATATTTTATGGATTCCTACCTAGAAATATTCACATTCTATAGATCTGTGTTCAGGCCAAGTTTCTGCATTTGTAATAAGGGGCCTCAGATATGAATGATTTAGGTAATCAGAGAGTAGCCTGAAGAGCATTATTTTAATTGTTCTACTTTCGTCCTTTTATACCTGCAGTCCTCCTAGTTATATTAGTCAGGAGTGATGGGATCTCTAAAATCTACAGATCATACATAAATTGCCCATGAACAAACAGGGGTGGAATGGATAAACAAATGTCCTTTTTTTTCCAGGAAAGCTGGTTACTTCGCCCTCTTAGAAAAAAATTGCCTATCGCTTTTCTACTCCCAAACTAGCTCTTGTTATGTAAAATACATCTTATTAAAATTACTTCTGTTATAATTTGGAGATCCTTAAATTTCCATCTGGCTATAGCTTCATTCCCTGTCATAGCAGTGCCTTTGCCACAAGCATCCAAGGCATGATTATGTCAATCAGTCATGTATTAGAACATTTTCTGTTTTCCCAAGAGCATGTCTAAGAAGCGAAAATTAAAAAAAAAAAACCACTCACACACCCCTCACAGTTTATAATCTGATTTTGCATGAGAAGTCTGCAAAACCAGAATGATACGAAAATCTGTGAGCATCTTGCACCAAGACATTGATGGTATTCTGGTTTTTCGATATCATGTGGATTCTTTAAAAATTAATTTCTCATCTTCCGAGTAGCTAAATATTTTGAAACTATGTAATTTTTCCATCACAGAAAAAAGAATTTAGAAACATATTTCTTGGCATATCATTCCAATGGGAATTTCATGCAAAAGTAATATTTTAACAGCAGGCTGGAAGGAAGACTCATTGCCTTGTCAAGTGCCAGTTACAAAATTAGACACAGCCTTAAAGGGAATAAATGGGGGATTAAAATGTTTTTGAAGCTGCTCATTTGTCTAAACTTTATTAAAATTTCCATGAAAGGGTAATGATATTGATCGACATATTGTCATATATACAGAACAAAAACAAAGTGAACGGAAGAATGATAAATTATTTCGCCTTAAAAATTCACGTTACTGATGGCCAGTGCTATCTGAACTGTATTTAGATGAATTAAGCAGATGCTACCCTTCTATTTCTAACAAAAGGAATGAAATTCAAATCAAAACATAGGAAGGCAAATCTCAGAAAAGTATGTGAAGGTTTAAAGCGGCCACAAGTCTACGAGTTGAGATGTCCTTAGCAAACAATTATTCCATCTAATACATCATTGATATCATTACCATATTTATCACCAGTATGCAATGTTTATAAATTGTGTTGACCTCAGTGACTAATTTAGGTTACAAATCGTGAATCACTGTATCATTTTTCGCTTCCGTTTCTTTTAATGTCTGGGTCCTTTCTGGTTTCAGAGTGATACATTCTGGGTTCTGTAGTCCTTTGGGCTAATATCTTTTATACAGGGGGGGTGGGGCTGAGCCATCTATCCCTTTGATGGAATCTGCTTTGTAAATAGACTGATGTACACTTTTTGTACACAAATATGTTTGTATACAAATCATGTTTCCTACTTTGAATTTTTTTCCTGTGTGTGAATATATCATCATACTCCAGAGTAAACGACTGGATACACCAGGTCTACTGGAGTAGACCGTATCTGGGGATCTCACGGACAGAAGAGTGATGGGTGCCCAGGTGCCTGCTTCTTTCGGGACCCCCCAAAGAGTTGTCGGTGGGGTTTTAAGCCACACAGTATTCTGTTTTGTTTCTTAAACTTAGAGGAAACTTCTTTTTAAAATGACAACAAAGGGGATCCCCGGGTGGCTCAGCGGTTTAGCACCTGCCTTCAGCCCTGGGCCTGACCCCAGAGACCTGGGATCGAGTCCCACGTCGGGCTCCCTGCATGGAGCCTGCTTCTCCCTCTGCTGTGTCTCTGCCTCTCTTTCTCTCTCTGTGTGTGTCTCTCATGAATAAATGAAGAACATCTTAAAAACAAATAAAATGAGAACAAAGAACATAAACCGTTTTGGCCGCGATAAAGGGACAGCAGGGAGGACGGGGACGGCCAGGGACTTCCACGGCATGTCTTCTACCTCCTGGAAACGAGCTCGTCCCAGACTCTGGTCACTTCGTGGTCTTCTTGGGTCCGCTCAGCGGTCTTCCCCGGAGAGTGGGTGAGATCTGCTGCTTCCCCGCCCCCCGGGCCCCCCAGGACCTGAGGGCTTCCATCACCCCCTTCCGTCCCTCACAGGGCTTGAAGGGGTTGGAGAAAGATCTTTTCCCATGCTGTTTGTCTCATAAAGCCCTATTTTTTTCTCTTCCAGAACCTACCAGAGTTCGGCTTTGGCGAGTCTCCCGACCCCGTGTCCGAGCACCTGCAGGGGAGAAGGGTGCACGGGGCGGGAGGGCTCCGGGGCTGGGGGCGGCGGGGCGGGCTCGGACACCGGGTGGGCTGGGGTGGGGTGTGGAACTCGCCAAAGCCGAACTGTGAAAGGTTCTGCAAGAAAAAAAAAAAAAAGGGAAAAAGGACTTTATGCACACAAACAGCATGGGAAAAAAATCTTTCTCCAACCCCTTCAAGCCCTGCGAGGGACGGAAGGGGGTGATGGAAGCCGTTTGGTCCTGGGGGCCCTGGGCGAGCCCGAGGAAGGCGCAGATGCTCCTGGGAGCCCTCCGGCCACGTGCACCCTCGTCCCCTGCAGGTGCTCCCCTGCAGCTCCTCACACCTGCCCTTCCGCAGTCACTGTCCCTGCGTGTGGCTGCGCGGGGGCGCCCAGGTCCTCCGCCCCGCTCCCCTCCCCCCCCGCAGCAGGTGCACCCGGGAGGGGGCGCACGGGGGCCCGAGGGCAGCTGCCAACCAGGGTTCAGACGCGGAGGCGGCGCAGGTGCAGGTGCAGGGACCTCGGGGCTCGGCCGCTTCCTGTGGCCCCGCGCACCCCACCCCACCCCCCGCCGCAGTGCGCAGGTGCGAAGGTGCCTGCGGAGGTCCACGGGCTGGGGGCGGGGGGCTCCAGGCAGCGCCCTCGCCGCCGACCCGCAGGTGCCGGAGCGCAGCCGGGTCAGGCCCCAGGCGGGCCCTGCACCCCCCAGGAGGGCCCGGCTCAGCGGGCGGGGCTCCCCGAGAGGCCGCGGTTGCCTGCCGGGCTCCCGAGGGTCTTCCCCGCGGCGCATCCCCTCCCGCGGCAGGTAAGGCTCCGCGCCCCCCGCCCCCGTCTGCTCCAGGGGCCCCTCGCGCCCGCAGGACGCCGGCCGTTGGGTCGTTGGGCTGGTCCCGGGCGGGGCGGGGCGGGGCGGGCTGTCGGGCCCCCGGCGCCCCGGGCCGCCGCCTCGGTCTCCCCGCGCAGGGCGGCCCGCTGAGGGCTGCGTCCCCAGAGAAGCCACAGGCCAGCCCCGGGGCAGGCCCGAGAGCGCCGGCGGGTGCTCCCAGGAGGAGCCTGGCGGGGCCCGGCGGGCTGCGGGGGGGCCGGGGGGGCTTCTCCGCCTCCCCCGGGGCAGCACCAGGAAGCCGAGCAGGGACCCGGGGGAGCCTGGGCCGCTCTTCTGTCCTGGAGCCCGCAGCCCGGAGGCTCTGCTAGCCTCCCCCTGTTGGGGCCGGGGCACCCTGACACCTGCCAGCACCTGCCGAGGCGGGGCCCGGGGCTGCAGCAGGGCCACCCCCGCCTGACATGACCAGGCCTGGGGGGCGAGTCCAGCAGCTACATCCGTGCACATCCCTAGTAGGGGAGGGGACGGCCTCCCGCCTGACATGACCAATGCTTGGCCATTGTTATTAACCTTGGCCTTAGTCGTTTTTCAGGGCGCTTAGTGGAAGACTTTTCTTTTTTTATTTTGAGAGACCAACTTACAGCAGGAATCAGTCTTTGATTAATTTGTTCCTTTCTCTGTTTAAAAAAGTACTTTTTTTCCATTAATATGTGAGCAGTAGTTTTAGTATATTACACCTCTTAATTTGTAATGCCTTTAAAATTATGATTTGCCTATCATTTAACGTGCATCATTATAAATTAGATCATAATTTAATCTATGTATTTTTCCTGTATATGAAAGGTAGAACAGAAAGCTTAGGAGTTATTATAAATATGACTGACAATACGGTCTAATTATAAAAATTATGGTGTCAACAGACTTTTACAACTTTCATCATGGAAAAGTATTCACAGAGTTTCACCCTTGCTTTGTTTCAATAGAGATAATATATTTACACAGTAAAAGAGAAACATTAAATTGTGCAAAAATAAATTATATAGGCTCTAACAGGCTCCCTCCATAATCCCCAAATGATAGCCTGTTCTCTAGAAATCACCAGATATTTTAAGGTTTTAAAAGGTTTTTAAAGAAAGACCTTAAAATATCTGGTTTTGTTTGATTTGATTATTAGTACCATCGTTCTAAAGAATGCAATTAAAACATAATATACCAATTTGAGTTTACACATCCTGTTGTCCGTTCTTACAGGCAATAAACATGGGGGTCCAGCTTCTGGAGGCAGTTAGGTCTTGAAAAAAAATACCTGAACACTCTGTACCTACAGTCTCTAATTTTTAAGCAGAATAATATTAACTTATATCTTAAAAATCTGTTGTTAGGGTTCATTAAAATGCATTCAGCATTCAAACTGGAGAGATTTACAAGTCAGTATCATGGCTATGTACATATTATTAACTACATAATTAAGGTTAGCGATGGTCTCAAGTAAGAAAACATGTATCTTTTTCTTTAAACCACGTGAAGGAGCATGTTCAAGCTCTCAGGTTCAATTCATTCTCTTTCTTACACTTTATCAACTGCTTAAAACAATTATCATATGTTAGACTGCTTTGTAATCATACCATAACTACTGGTACAGTATTGTGATTTTCCTGGAGTTAATATCTTGTGGATATAGAAAAGTCATATGAAATATTGCAATTTCTATAACCTATTTTTTTGATTGGGAACTACATTATCTTGATCAAAGAGCCATCTTTATCTTCTTACTTCTCAAGTGTATACATGTAATTAGATTAATTGCCCTAAAAAGACAGTCTTCATGGGGCCTCCTTTGTCTTCCTTTCATTTGAATCTTGTTTTAATTTTCCTAGAATACTTTCTTAGGTTAGTTTGGATACTGGAGTTAGCTGAGTCAGAAATGACTCCAAATAATTGTTACTTTAAAAAAAAAGGTAGTTTGTTTCTCCAATAAATATAAGGTAAAGCAACTCCATAACTGTCAGTCTTCTGTTTCATTGCTCCATTATCTCAACACATGGCTTCATTCTCATAGTCCAATATGTCTACTCCAGTTTCCTCTATGATATTGTGATTTATGCATGAGGAGTGAAGCAATGAGGAAGGCTGGGATGTAGAGGGAGGATTTCTTTCTGTTAGGGAAAGAACCCTGACAACTCTTATGTTTATAGTGCAATGGTCTGAACTTAGGCATAGAGCCATACTTAGCCGCAAGAGAGATTGGAAAAGTTTGCTTTAGCTGGATGACCATTGCTCAACAAAATACTCTTATATTGCGAGAGGAGGTTATTAGAGGGCAGCTCGCTGTCTCTGCCACAGTTCTTGCTCTTGAAAAGATAAGAATACTTGCATATCTTTCTTTTCACACGCAAAATTCACAAAGTTCTTTCCATTATGTCACCCATCCCAGGATTTCTAGCTAATGTGTGGTCTTCTCTTTCAGGGTCAATTATAGTACCAAGTGGTCTGACCATATATAAACTGAACTTAAAAACAAACAAACAAACTAAAAAACAAAGGCAGCTTATCTGTACACACTCCCCTCCCCATGCCAAATATGCAGTGGTTTGGTTAACATAGGCAATCGCAATACAACATACAATTTGAAAAAGGGTAAACAGAAATAAAACACTGAACAACTGCTCAAGAGCTATTATCCTATTTCGCTTGGTCAGAATTATGAAGCCTTTAGGCAAAGGCAGAGAGGTAAATCCCCTGGTAAATCCATATGTCAGCCCTGTACTGCTTTCTAGGACAAATCCCTATGTCCTTCACAGTTGAAATTTGTTGTGCTAAGTGGTCCTTCCTTTTCTGTTGTCTTCTGTACCCTTTATGAGATCTACAGAGCATTTGCAGCTAAAGTTTTCCTGATGCAGTTTTGGGATAGAACACTCACAGGCTTCTGCAGACATGTAGTCTCTGCAACAAAACATTTTTAGGAGCACCTGGGTGGCCCAGTTGTTTAAGCATCTGCCTTTGGCTGAGGTCATGATCTCCTGGTTCTGGGATGGAGCCCTGAGAGTCAAGCTCCCTGCCCGGTGGGGAGCCTGCTTCTCCCTCTCCCTCTGCTCCCTGGCTCTTGCTCTTTCTCTCTCTCAATCTCTATCTCAAATAAATAAAATCTTTTTACAACCTGACAATACATTTTTTAGCCAAAAAAAAAAAAAAAAGAAGAAGAAAAAGGAGGTTTCTAGTGTTTTTACTTTTCATCAATTTCCTCTGCAAATGAACCCAGATGGAGAGCCTATCTGGACATAGAGATTAAACCTGAACACTCTCATCTGTGTATTGGTGTTTGTGGTTTGTCCTTCAGGATCTCTCAGATGATAGGAAACTGCAACCTGGCCAGTTGTTTAACATTTAACAGTTATCACTGAGTTCTTATTGTACCAAGTTGTATTGTCAGTACAAGTTTGATGGTTGTCCAATTTTTTTGTGTATTTTTCAAAACGTAGATCTTTTAGAATTATGCATTTTTCATCAGAACTTTGAAAACTCAAAAAAAAAAAACTTTGAAAACTCATGTCTATGTGTTTATGTCTGGGAACTCAATGTGCCTTTCAATTAAAAGATTTATCAGACAGTTGTCTAATTAGTTCCCATAGATAATTGCATCAGTCTTCCTGGCCTTTGTCAATGTATCTATAATCCTATAACCAATGTTAGTAAAAATGTTACTTTTTTTTACATATTTTCTAACTTTGTTGGGATTTATAGTTTTGCTGTGATTTTAAGAGGAAAATTAAATTTAAAATGTGTTCCCAATTTAAAACAACAAAAAACATACAGAGATGTGAATAAAGACTAGAGCTTTACAAATGAGAATATTTACCAGGACTATTTCCAACTCCCAAACTATTTGGGAAGACAAAAGTATTTTAATAATACAGTTTTCTTTTTATCTATAATAAGTAAAAGTGTAAGTTATAAATTCATTTATTTTTACTTTTAATTTTTTGTTGTCATTGACGTATTTAATATGATATTATTCACCATACTGCATATTACAAAGTTAGTGTTACATTCTGAGAATTTTGAACAATAGAACTAAGTTAAAACGATCGACTAAATAGATCACAATCTCTCCCATGACTGTGACAGCATGAAAAGCAAGATGTATTTTATATGTAAATAAATGTGGTTTGGAGCTACGTTTTTCATTCTCAAGTGATAGTAGAACTTTCTGATTGATGGCTTTATGTTAATAAATAGCTGGACTTTGGGAGACTGGGCTGTTGGAAAACACAAAGCAACTGAACAGTGGAGCAGTGGAGAGGAGCATTTGTGTGCATTGTGAATGAAGTTACATATTTATACTTAAAATGCTATTTGTCATACATTTTTAATCTTTTGACCTCATATGAAACTTTTTTGATCAATCTTTAGAACTATTTTTTTGTTTATCTCTGTATAAATTCACACATATTCATCAATCTGTCTACCTGGGCATGATTTAATTAAATGAGGATTTCACCTGACTTCTTAGCTGATTTTGATAATATACCCACATTTTTTTCTTCAAAGCCCCTAAAGAACAATGTACAATAAATAAATGTATAAAAACTCAAATACTATTCTGTTTTTGTGATGTTTGACAGAAGCCAAGTAATGTGCTTCACAATAGGCCTGGACAAGTATGATGAGAGAGGTAGATTATTCCAATGCTAAAACTTCTTCCTTGTCTCTATTACTCCTTTAAACTTTGAATCTACTTGTATCCTTTCCAGTTCATAAATTATTTTTTGAAGGATATGTTGTAAAAATATCCCTAATATTGGCTCCCCCTGCCCTTGAAACCATATTTTGGTGACTCGAAGAGCTAAATCTGAGTGAATTTAAGAGAAATAAGATATTTTGCGGGGAACTTGGGTGGCTCAATCAGTTAGGCATCCAACTCTTGATTTCAGCTCAGGTCTTGATCTCAGGGTTGTGAGTTCAAGCCCTATGTTTGACTCCCAGTGTGGAGCCTACTTAAAGATGATATTTTTAAAGGGGAGAAAATAACTTGTGTGGGACCTGAGAGAAATGGCATCAAGCTAGTTTGTATTATCCATTTCATTTTGTTTTGTTTCTTAGTATGTAGAAAGGAACTGTGTGTGTGTGTGTTATATTCCTGAGAATAAAATTGCACAAAATATAGAGTAAGGAAGGAAGAATAAAAAATTGCTAGAGCATAAAACTTAAATGGACAGAGGAGATTCTATCTAGAAAATAAACAGATTCAGTTGGTATAGTACTTTGACAATTGATTCAAGTAACAGTTGGAAAGAGAGTACATAAGGTGCAGATCCTGAGAGTGGGTATGTGTGGTAGTGGGATTCTGTAGAACATTTTTTTAATGTTGAAATTAAACCAGCAAAGGGTAAATCAGGACATCTCCTGAAATTAGGGAAAAGGGAGGAAGGAGAGCTAGAATTTTTGAGGAGAGCAAAGACAGTAAAGGAGCCATCTAGGAGAGTAGGAGATGAAGGACCTGGAGTTGTGTGATTGTTGGACAGCCTAAAAGCTCCTAAGGTTGTGCCATCACATAAGTAAAGTTGATTAGTTGCAAGAATGCAGAAATAAATGTAGACAATTGGGTTTAACTCAGAAGTGGTGCTTTTTCCAAGTGAGTTTAAATTAAAAAAAAAAAAGAGGGGAGAGACAAGGAATTGGTAAAAGAAACATTATATTGATTGACCATGGTATTTAAGATGGCTAAAGACAAGAGGACACCCAATAGGTAAGAGGCAGTGGAAATGCAGTAACATTTGTAGCCCCTATGGTGTAGAGAGATTCTTGGAGCCTAGATCCTTTTTTTTTTTTTTTTTAAGATTTTATTTATTTATTCGTGAGATACACACAGAGAAAGGCAGAGACATAGGCAGAGGAAGAAGCGGACTCCTTTCAGGCATCTGGATGTGGGATTTGATCCCGGACCCTGGGATCATGCCCTGAGCCAAAGGCAGATGCTCAACTGCTGAGCCACCCAGATGTCCCTGGAGCCTAGATCTTGAAAGAAGTGACCTCAAATGCTAGTTGGCAAGGATCAGAGAAGGAAATGCCTGAAATTGAGATGAAAGATATGCAGAAATCTGTAAGGACAAGATTGTGGTGAGTTGCTTTTGTAGGGTGAAGAATAGGAACATCAAGGTAGAGGACTCAAGGTGTCAGAAGTGAAGGTGTTGGAAGGATCATCTATACACATACTGAAATCCCAAAAAGACAGGTAACCAGTAAACAGGATGACAGTGAATTGGGAACTGAAGTCATCCAAAAATAAGGATTAATAATGTAGGTATTGGGAAACTGCAACAATAATTTTCATAATTGGAAATATAAAGTAATAACAAGAATTTTATTTTATTTTTTAAGATTTTTAAAATTTATTTATTCATGAGAGACACACAGAGAGAGAGAGAGAGAGAGAGAGAGGCAGAGACACAGGCAGAAGGAGAAGCAGGCTTCATGCAGGGAGCCTGACGTGGGACTCAATCCTGGGTCTCTCGGATCATGCCCTGGGCTGAAGGCAGGCGCTGTACCGCTGGGCCACCTGGGCTGCCCTAACAAGAATTTTAAATGCAGATAGTTTTAGGGAAATGCAGGAGATAATAGTTTTAAGGATGGAATGAAGAACAGGAAACACACCTTTTTATATCCAGACCCAACGGTTCAACATCTTTTCAGTGGCATAGAGAACAGTTTCTATGTATAAAGACTATGTAAAAGCACTGACCTCTCAGGCAGAGTGCAGGTTTATTGGAACAAAAGGAGTAAGGGTGTTCAGAGAAAATATGAAGACAAAGTGGATTTTGCAGATGATTGGTCATTTCAAAAGGCATGATAGAAAGAGTTCAGGAATTGGGGAAGGCTTTAAAGTGATGACAATAAGGAAGATTTAATCAATTTGTAGATTGGAATGCATAAGATGCCTAATAAAATGAAGGTTTAGGCTTCCTGTGATTACCTATTTGCACAGGATGAGAGGGCATAATGAAATCAATTCCATCATATTTGAGACAGATGACAGTGGCGAGGCTATGGATTTTAGAAGGGAAGGACATCCATTGATGTCTGGAACTTACTCATGATCCCTGTCAAGTGAAGCCAAGAGATGAGCAAAGTAAATTTGGGGCAGACCGAAAACCAAATTCAGAAGCTGTGAAAAAAGTAAATGGCACTTGGCATGGTCAAAAACCAACAAAAAGGCCAGGTAGGATGAAGATAATTGAGATGAGGTCAGAAATGTGGCTAAAGGCCAAACCATGTAGAAACCAGCAAGCTCTAAAAGACTTGAGTTTAATTTAGAGTGAAATGAAGAGTCTTTAGAAGGTTTTGGGCAGATTTAGATTTAGAATGGCTAATATGAGATTTGTGTAAAATAAATATCCAGGTAAGCAAAAATGGTAGCTTAGAAAAAAGGCACAAGTGATAGAGGTGTTGAGAATTGGTAGGATATTGCCTATATTTTGGAATGAGGTCCGAATTAGATTTTTTGTTGGAATGGATATACACTTGAAGGACAGAGAAGAGTCAGAGATCATTTAAGATCCTTGTTCTAGCCGCCGACCATTGAGTTTCCATTTACTGAGATGTAGAGGGCTGATGGAGAGATTTTGTCTATATGGAGATAAAGTCAGGAGTTCTGTTTTCAACAAGCTGTATTTGAGATATCTATCAGACATGCAAATGGAGCTGTTAAATGAGAAGCTGGTTTTATGAGTCTCGAGTTCATGGATAGGGTTGAGGATTTAATTTACACTAATATTTTATGCTTTTATTTACATTTTTTCCTTAAAAATGTCATAGTTATACTATTGGTATTTTTTAGTCAGCATTTTAACTTTTCTCTGTATGTTTTTAAAAATGAGTGACACTTTCCTCTTTTCACCTTTCTTACCCTGCCTTCTGCTCATTCCTTCGAGAAGTTATAATTTGATTTCTATACTTATTAACTCTTCATTCATGATTTTATCTCCCTTTGCATTGCCCTTTCCCTGGGAACATGGTCCCATTTTATTTGCCTGCTCATTAAGTGTCTCTTTTCATTCTCCTCTCATTCCCCTATTCAGTTCAATATTGAGCTTTTCTTTTTTCTTTTTCCTAAAATAAAATATTTCATTTGAAAAATCTCTAGTATGTTACCTTATGGATGCAGGGCCTTCTCATATCAGTCTTGTTTTTTTATATATTTATTTTAATATTTTTATCTGCTGCTTTATACATTAACTTTCGTTATAGAAAAATTATTACCTGTTTATTGAATTTGATCTCTTAGGTTTACGAGATTATCTTTTCTGAACATTTTGCTGATTCTTGGTTTTATATTCCAATATAAATATTTTTTTTGAATCTGAGATTCCCATTAGGTTGTTTTGAGAGTACTACATATAGCTTACTATACCCTGCCTCCAGGTCTGGTGCTGCATGTGTGGTGATATATACTTCCAGATGGTATGCCTATCTATGACTGGACCTTTGAGCATGGAACCTTTTGATTAATCTGTGTCTCTTGCACAGGGTTCTTTTCTGCTTTCTGGCCAAAGGGTCCTCATTATTCCCTCCTTCCCTTAGGGTAGATGTTTCTGTTGCCTACTGTTTAGTATGATAAGTGAGGGATAAAAAATCTGATTAGCCTGGTTGTCCCTCCAAACATTCCAAACATTCTAAGGCTTTTCCCTATCTCCAAGATGTCCCACATTTGAGTTCAGAACAACTCGTATAACAAACAGAATTGGTATAGAAATGAAAGCACACTCTGAGTTTAGTCACAATCTTCCTACCAAATGTATGCCAGGAATTTAACTAAATACTTTGTATGGAATTCACCATCAGATGCACGAAATAAATCATATTAATATCCCCAGTTTGCAGAAGAGGGTTGTATCAGAGTCCAAATCATTTTACCAAGGTCAGTATAAAATAATCCATCCAATTTCCGTTTGGCAACATGGCCCATACCTAATCCACCATGATTTTCTAGCAGGTCTCAATGAGATGTGTGTGTGTATTTCCTTTTCTGTAATTTGGGTGTTAGTCCTTTGTCCACTCTGGATCTCCTATTTCAGGAATGACTCCTTTTAGCTCCACCTATCTTTTCTCAGTGATGTTCTCACATCGTTGCCCTTTCCTGGGGAATTTTCTTTTTTCTGAATTAATAGTGAAGGGATAATACAAATTACGGGCAAAGTATTTATAGCAATTATCTATATTCATCATTTTAAGTCAGCTACAACTTTGAAGTATTTAAAGTTTCCAGCACTGCAATTATGGCTGTTTTCCATGTTTTAATTGTTACTCTTTGTGTATGAATGTGAAAAGAATTCGGGATAAATCTGAATTCTCTTAAATTATATATAGCATTGTGTTTATGTCTACATTCATAGTTTCTTTTTTTTTCCTATGGAAAGGGTCCAAAGATTTCATTAGTCTTCAAATTGTAGTAAACCACAAAGACACACTATGTAGGAGAAACATGTCCCTACATACGCATATAATACTATGCTTCTATTTTCTAAATAAAATGGGAAACTAAAAAATGCATACAGACCTAGCTACATGAAAATAAATATTTTTCATTGGATTTACCATTGGAAATGAGGGTAAAAAGAGATCCGTGAAAGTACAAAAATGCTAAATCCTAAATCTTGCAAATATAGGAGAACAACAAATGAACATTTCTCATTTCCTCATAAAATGTAACATTATTTACAGTACACAAAAAACACACAAAATCGCTGTAATGGTAGTAAATATGTATTTTCATTCTAAATCAAGCCATAACTAATGACACTCTGGGAAAGGTTTAGCTTATACTGAGGCTAGGTGTCTTGCAAATGAAAAGCTATTTAAGTGCTAAAATCAATTGACTATATAATACCATGTTTTCTGATGGGAATAGTGCACAAAAGATGCCTGGAAGTTGTTTGTTACAATGGCTAAATCAGATTCTACCTCTGGTTATTATCAACCCATACATTCGTCATTATAAACTGCTTCATATTTATTTTATTATATTGATTTACTTTAGCACCCAAGACAGTTTGTACTCCTACAAAATTCAGAAAACATTGATTTACTTAAATTATTCAATACTTTACTGTATGGCTATTATGTCATTTAACATTTTAGACAAATCAATACAACTTTTTTTAATTGCCTGTCACATACCTAAGGTATCGCAAATGTGTATCGCTGGAATCATTAATTTGCACTATGTTGATGACATTTTTATAAATCAACTAGCTTAAAACCATAAAGTGGCATATGTGGGGGGAAGTACTAGGATATGAAATGAATAATTTAAGCTAGTTGGAATATATAACTGCAGAATACTTTATTAAGTTTATAATAATTCTATTTCTCAAATAGCTGAAAGGTGGACTGCTGTCTTCTGAGGACATTGTGTATGATTTCTTTCCCCTCTTTTAAGTCTACGTAAGTATGACAGATGAGATGCTAAGTAACCTCAATGCAATGTTTTCTATTCTGAGAACTCTTCTATGGAGAATTTTGACTACAAGGTAGAGGAACCACACTGTATTTGTGCAGAAAAAAATATACTTCAAGCATATTTTTGTATATCAAGTGATAGTGTGCTATCCTTGTGTTTTAGACGAGACCAAAATAATCAAAATGGTAAAAAGAACTCATCCAACAAAATGATCATCCAAAAGTGTTATAGGTCAACTTGCTGACACTATGTCCTTTTCGAACGTTCTAGAAAAAGTTATTGTGCATGTCTCAGTTTTCAACCTAGGATATAAGGCCTGCATGGGCAGGAATTTACATCTGCTTTACTAATCATATATATATATATATATATATATATATATATATATATACTCACACACACACACACTCATATGTATATATACACACATATATTACATATATTTTACATGTAATTACATTCCTAATAATAGGTAATCAGTAAATTCCTAATAATAGGTAATATAAAAGTAAATATTTCTTGATAAGCAATGGATCAGAAAGTATGATAATTGTTCTGTATTTTATTTAACTTGGGTACTAGCACATGATGCTTGAGGAAGCTACATTTGTATTTTCCTACTATATCTAATAATATTGTGTTACATAAAATATGTGCAACATAACAAAAGGTCATGTTTAAGTGGATATGGTGGTCATATTACATTGAAGCTGTATTTGAACCCAGTATCATTATTGCTAAGATATCAGCTATACATTATAGAATGATGAGAAATATAGCAGAGCTCGAAGAAGAAAATAATAGTCACCCAAAGTCACAGCAGCCAAAAGATAGCAAGATAAATACCATTTGTATTTTGGAGAATAATTTTGCACTTGCATATAAATTACTATACTCCAAGACTGCCCTGACAATTCTGTTTAATACTGTCACATATCAAAATACATTTAGAATTACCTACTTTAAATTTAGCGATATTGTAGCCTTGAAGAGTGTATATTGTATGAATGAGTGTGTTGTTACAGTTATACTTGTAATAATTATTTATGTAACTATTTAGTCATTGATTTTATACTGTGTTTGAGGCATCTATTATGATCCAGAAATAGCTGTAGATAATTTCTTGCAATTGAAGAACTTTAGGTCTGAGAAAGGAAAGTACAAATGAGAACCTTAAAAGTGTGCTCGAAGTGATAGACTACAGGAAGAACACGGTGTAGGAATATGAACTATATCAGTGCTTCTAAAATCATGTCTAAAGCATCATTACCCTCTCATCTGTCATAAACTAATACTTCTGAAGAATCCAACAAGAAACTGAAATTCCGGAAAAATGAAAACAAAACATGGAACATATCAATTTTCATTATTAGGTTTGGTAAGGATAAAAGTATATCCAATAGATCAAAATAAACATAGCATTAAAAAAAGAAAATATTCACAAAACATATACTTGTTGATCCTTAAAAATGAACAGACTGGAGATGAGCTACAAGAATCAGTTTTGCTCTAATAACACTGTGTCCTTACACATCACACCTAGTCAGAAATTTATGAATGAAATAGCAGTTCCCTGTATAGAATATTTTTAGGTCCACTTTAAAGAGGTCTATCAATATTTACAGTTTTTATTGTGGTGAAAGTGCTTGTTATGTACTTACTACCAAATCTAGAGTGGATTATAACCTCACTACTTGCAGGAGGTAATACATATTTAACCTCTTATATAGTTTGAAAAATATATGTCAAAGAAGCGAGACAGAGGTGCATGTTGATAAAAGTAGGAGAGGAGATTATAAAGCAAGTTCAGCATACTAATTTATAATTTTTATCCAAATGTAGAGTTATACTTGGTTTTTGAAGTATACTCCCCTAAAAATTTATAGTATAAATCTTTTCAGTTTAAGCAAGTTTTTTGATGAAAAAATGTTTAAAAATAGATTCAAATCCGTGGATCTATCATTGATTGATCTAATTAATGAAAAATACAAAGCAGGGATCCCTGGGTGGCGCAGCGGTTTGGCGCCTGCCTTTGGCCCAGGGCGCGATCCTGGAGATCCGGGATCGAATCCCACATCAGGCTCCCGGTACATGGAGCCTGCTTCTCCCTCTGCCTGTGTCTCTGCCTCTCTCTCTCTCTCTCTCTGTGACTATCATAAATAAATAAAAATGTAAAAAAAAATACAAAGCATTGTATTAAAATAATAAGGGATTGGTGATAACTTCCCTCTTTTATATTTTTATAAGTTCCTATTTAAAAAGTTTTTATTTTAATTCCTGTTAACATACGTAGTTAACATTAGTTTAAGGTATACATTACAGTGATTCAATACTTTCATTCATTACCCTGTGCTCACCATGACAAGTACACTCCTTAACCCCCATCACCTATTTAATCCATAGCATCCAGCCTCCTCCCCTCTGGTAACCACCAATTAATTTGTTTGATTAAGAGTCTGTTTCTTGATTTGTATCTCTCTCACTCTCTCTCTCTCTCTTTTCCCATCTGCTCATGTGTTTTGTTTCTTAAATTCCACATAATAGAAAAATCATATGGTAGTTGTCTTTTTGTAACTTATTTTGCTTAGTGTTATATTCTTTGGCTCCATACATATTGCTGCAAGTGGCAAGATTTCATTCTCCTATGACTGAATAATATTCCGTTGTGTATATACATATACACTACATCTTCTTTATCCATTCATCAATTGATAGACACCTTAGACTGCTTCTGTATCTTGGCTATTGTAAGTAATGCTGCTACTTAAATTCAAAATGTATGAAAGACCAAAATGTGAGACCTGAAAGTATACAAATCCTAGAAAATAACCCAGGGGTAACTTATTTAACGTCGACTATAATAGCAACTTTTTTCTAGATATGTCTCCTGAGACAAGGCAAACAAACACAAAAACTATTGGGACTACATCAAAATAAAAAGCTTTTGAACAGTGATGGAAACAAGTAAAATTCAAAGGCAACCTACAAATGAGAAAAGATATTTGCAAATGACATATCAGATAAAGAGTTAGTATCCAAAATATGTAAAGAACTTCTAAAACTCAACATCTCAAAAGCAATCCATTTTAAAAAAAGGGCCGAAGACATTGACATATGAAAAGACATACCATCAGGAAAATACAAATCAAAACTACAATGAGATACCACCTCACAGCTCTCAGAAGGGCTGCAATCATCAACAGACATGGGGGACAATTGCTGATAACTTTCAACTAAGTACATATTAGCATCATGACCTGTTTTACTCATAATTGTTAAATTATGGAACATGTCATAACATTCCCTACAAATGTTTTTCTTCCAAACTTCCAACTTTATTTTGTGCCCTTGGATCTTATCTGCCATGTTGCATTCCTTCCTTGTGTGAAAGGATTAAAATCATTAAAAATACCAAAGAAAGATTGACTATCCAATTCTCATCATTGAAGAGTTGGAACCAAACTGGTTTCTTATCTGACAGGAACATTGAGAGTTGATTCTTCAGTTCCAAATTTGCAACTGTACTCTTGCCATTGAAAAACATTTTACTTCAGCATGAATTAACACTTGTTTACAGTCAGTTCTTATATTATTAATTGAGCAAATATTGATTTTAATACATCGATTTATATATTCACAATTTTAATACATGTGATCAAATATATTTAGTTTGTGCAACTTACTGATTTTTTTGGCCAAGTCAATCTTACTAAGGAAACTAGTATTTGATTTATATTTTGATGCACCAATATTAATTTAGTGCAAGCTTCTGCCTTTAAAACATATTTCTACTCAAAACCTGAAGTGTGAAGTCCATTTCACATCTCTTCGTTGATATAACACAAACACAGAGCTAGCTGTATTTGTTGGTAGTAGATCCTCCAACCCCCCCCAAAAAACAGAAAAAAAAAAAAACGACAACACAATTCTTGCTTCGTATCACCATTAAGATAATGGACACAAATGCCTGTATTGGAAGTATTCTGTATTAACAATTTCTGTGCATTTGTCAAGTACAATGAAAAAGGCTTTTCTGGATTTATTTGCTCAATAATTGGTCTTTTATATCTTTAGTCAGTTGCTGACCACTCCCAGGTATAGTGCCGTTGGAGAGTATCCCACAAGCTTCCTTCTTGCATCAGATTCACCTAACATTTCTAATCAGTATTGTCTTTCACACATGTCATGGCAAATGTACGTGTTAGATATTAGTTTGTTGGTCTTACAAAATCATAGTGCTACTTTATAAGAAAAACTGGAAAATAATAATGTTTATACGTAAAATACCTATCTGCCTCTGTCAGCTTTTTTGTTCAGTAGTTTTTCAGGTAACTTGCTTTGAATTTATCCCTATTAATATTATGAATGTAAATGCTGATTAAATTTTGATGATTTCATGGCCAGTTAATCTCTGCAAATAACATAGTGAACTTCATGCTTCAACAATAGTTTGGGATACAAAAACTGAACTCAGTACTTAATGAAGCTGGAACAGATCATTTGGATCTATACATTTCAGAGTCCTTTCCAACATTATTATTTGGTTTAGTAATATTGCACATTCAGAAGTTATGTGTTTTTTTTTCAGGAAAAATTCAAATGAAGTTTGTTTTACCATCTTTGAATTGGAATTCAAATATACATTTCAGGGATCCCTGGGTGGTGCAGCGGTTTAGCACCTACCTTTGGCCCAGCGTGCGATCCTGGAGACCCGGGATCAAATCCCACATCGGTGCATGGAGCCTGCTTCTCCCTCTGCCTGTGTCTCTGTCTCTGTCTCTCTCTCTCTCTCTGTGACTATCATAAATAAATAAATAAATAATTTAAAAAAAACAAAAAAACCCCAAAATATACATTTAATTTTCTAATTTGTCTAATACTTAATAATAAAATTTTTAAAATAGGCTTTGCTAATTTTTTAAAAGATTTTATTTACTTGAGAGACAGTATGAGTGAGAGAGAGAGAGAGAGAGGAGAGGAGAGGGAGCACAAGCAGTGGGGAGGGGTAGATGGAGAAGCAGACTCCGTGTTGATCAGGGAGCCTAATATGGGATTCCATCCCAGGACTCTGGGATAGTGGCCTAAGCGGAAGGCAGGCAGACACTTAACCCACACGGCCACCTAGGTGCCCCAGGTTTTGTTATGAATTTTAACCTGATAAAAATATTTTTTTCTTGAAAAACATAAGATGATTAGCAGGATAACATTAAACTTTTCCATGTAATTTAGAAATATATCAGAAAGTAGAGACTTTTCAGAGTAAATCTATTTATCATAATTGACTTGAGTTGTGCTCTAATTCTCCTTCTGTAAGGAAAAAGCAAAGATAAAGTTGCTACTATGATCCATTCAAAATGTTGTCTTCAAGATTTCTGAAGTGTCCTAGCCAGAAGCATATCCCATAAATGTATTCTGCAGGCAATCTTTAATGCAGTAATCTAAATTGTTCAGATATGGGATATACATTGCAAATATTATTGTCATTTTTTGTATTACTATGTCCTTACAGTTTATCCCTAGTAAAAACATGTTTTCCATTACATGTGATTGATTCTGTCAAATACAGCTTCACATCACACTCCTTGCTCATGCCTATACCTGAAATTCTCCACAGTCCCCCCACCCTGCTAGGTGGCATGCTAGGGTAATCAGCGCTTATATTTTACATGTTAGAGTAAATGTTACCTCGGAGAGGCATAATCAGAGTTAAGTGAATTCTATTCATTCTCTCAAAACATCCTATACTTGTAGAACCTAATCCAATTTCATATTATGTATCTGGCATGGGTTACAGATTTTGATAAAGTTAAGGACCATGTCTCATTCCTCATTATGCATCCATTTTTTAACGTGCTGATGATACATAGGAGGTCTTTACTGATCACATGCTGAATGAATACTTGAATATGATTATTTGCAATGGCATAGGTTGAATATATATATAACTGAATGCTTTTTGGACTTGCCAATGATTTCCAACCTTGTCAGTCACTCAACTGGATGATTTAAGTTGCTTTATTACTGTGTTTCTGCTTGCATTTGACTCATTAGAATCAATTTAAGACAATCAAAGTTTTGTGTTTTTAAAAAGAAAGCCAAATTAACATGTAGAATCAGAAGCAATTAAATCTGTATTTTAAACATTTTCAGTATGTCCATATGAGACATAGTTAGTTTCATAAAGAACTATGATTCATAGCAATACATTCTCTTAGTGTTATATCTCAACTTACTTCTACACAGTGTAATTAATTACCTGAGGAGCTTCTACTTAAACATTTCTCCCAGTAGGTCACATGATTTCTGTGGGAAATGCATTTTCATTACCAGTAGCACAGCTAATGTGATAAATAAGTGGAATCACATCTTTGACTGTATCCTTTGCTGTGCAAAAGCTTCTTATCTTGATGAAGTCCCAATAGTTCATTTTTGCTTTTGTTTCTTTTGCCTTCGTGGATGTATCTTGCAAGAAGTTACTATGGCCGAGTTCAAAAAGGGTGTTGCCTGTGTTCTTCTCTAGGATTTTGATGGAATCTTGTCTCACATTTAGATCTTTCATCCATTTTGAGTTTATCTTTGTGTATGGTGCAAGAGAGTGGTCTAGTTTCATTCTTCTGCATGTGGATGTCCAATTTTCCCAGCACCATTTATTGAAGAGACTGTCTTTCTGCCAATGGATAGTCTTTCCTCCTTTATCGAATATTAGTTGCCCATAAAGTTCAGGGTCCACTTCTGGATTCTCTATTCTGTTCCACTGATCTATGTGTCTGTTTTTGTGCCAGTACCACACTGTCTTGATGACCACAGCTTTGTAGTACAACCTGAAATCTGGCATTGTGATGCCCCCAGATATGGTTTTCTTTTTTAAAATTCCCCTGGCTATTCGGGGTCTTTTCTGATTCCACACAAATCTTAAAATAATTTGTTCTAACTCTCTGAAGAAAGTCCATGGTATTTTGATAGGGATTGCATTAAACGTGTATATTGCCCTGGGTAACATTGACATTTTCACAATATTAATTCTGCCAATCCATGAGCATGGAATATTTTTCCATCTCTTTGTGTCTTCCTCAATTTCTTTCAGAAGTGTTCTATAGTTTTGAGGGTATAGATCCTTTACATCTTTGGTGAGGTTTATTCCTAGGTATCTTATGCTTTTGGGTGCAATTGTAAATGGGATTGACTCCTTAATTTCTCTTTCTTCAGTCTCATTGTTAGTGTATAGAAATGCCACTGACTTCTGGGCATTGATTTTGTATCCTGCCACGCTACCGAATTGCTGTATGAGTTCTAGCAATCTTGGGGTGGAGACTTTTGGGTTTTCTATGTAGAGTATCATGTCATCGGCGAAGAGGGAGAGTTTGACTTCTTCTTTGCCAATTTGAATGCCTTTAATGTCTTTTTGTTGTCTGATTGCTGAGGCTAGGACTTCCAGTACTATGTTGAATAGCAGTGGTGAGAGTGGACATCCCTGTCTTGTTCCTGATCTTAGGGGAAAGGCTCCCAGTGCTTCCCCATTGAGAATGATATTTGCTGTGGGCTTTTCATAGATGGCTTTTAAGATGTCGAGGAATGTTCCCTCTATCCCTACACTCTGAAGAGTTTTGATCAGGAATGGATGCTGTATTTTGTCAAATGCTTTCTCTGCATCCAATGAGAGGATCATATGGTTCTTGGTTTTTCTCTTGCTGATATGATGAATCACATTGATTGTTTTACGGGTGTTGAACCAGCCTTGTGTCCCAGGGATAAATCCTACTTGGTCATGGTGAATAATTTTCTTAATGTACTGTTGGATCCTATTGGCCAGTATCTTGTTGAGAATTTTTGCATCCATGTTCATCAGGGATATTGGTCTGTAATTCTCCTTTTTGACGGGAATCACATCTTTAAGAGTGCAATTATACAGAGGGATTGATGGCTTCTATAAAAGCATCTAAAACTTAGGCTAATAATGCTACATATTAGGTGTGACTTTTTAGTAGTTTTGAAGGAAAACCAAATTGTACATAGAATAACACTTTAGAAAATAGAATAACCATGTAATTTGCAGAAATAAGAATGACCTACCTACAAAGCTTTGGATGAGCAGGAGAATCAGTTGTTGATGGGCTTGAAAGCATTTGTCTTACATATGACTTTTTTAAATATACAACTACTTTTGTTCTATCAACTTCCTAATTTGCAAATTCTAGGCTTAGATCCTAAAGTATGTTATTTCATCACTAGTATCACTCTATATTACTAGTTAGCTGTTTTATTTTATTTTTTTGTTTGTGAAGGACAAATTGAACACTAATTAATTTAATTTGTGTTAACATTATCTCTAAATAATCTGATTTGGTATGATCGCATTACCAGATTCCCTTACATAAGAACAATCTCATTAACAAGGCCCTGAGATGTCACTTTAGATCCATTTGGTAACAGAGATACAGGCATAAACTCATTACATGATGCACTCCCCATTCTTAAATTGATGAGGTTTGCTCTAGCTATTGTTTGGGAGTAATATGCCTATAATCTAGTATTTCTGGAAGGAATAAAGAAAATCACTGTTTTTAAGAGAAAAGCTTATAAAGAGAAGGAAAGAGGAAGGAAAGGAAGGAGGGAAAGAAAGCAAAGACAGACTGAAAAATTAAAGGTATAAATGATTTCTTAATCACACTACACAATAAGGTAATACTTATTAAGTTATAGAAACATTTTAACCTGCGCTACTCAACCCCATAGAGGTTCTGATTATGACTCAATGCTATTAAATTATTTGAAGACAGACAACTATAAATACTTCGCCATTGTTACTGAGACTGTCTTGTATCTTCAAGGAAACTGATATGAATGTGCATCTCTTATTTGAATATTGGTTAAAAATTAGCAATACACTAAGTCTACTGACAGTATTTGATTGATAAATCTAAGATCCTGTGTTATTTCAGTACCCTCCTCTTACTGAAATATTGAAATATAATGGGTGGTTGAGTACGGGTGTGTGCAGGAAGCCAATGCTCAGGGCACCAGACAGAAAGCAAAGCTTCTTTATTTCCTTTATGTTAGGATTCAAACTGAAGTACTGTGGGCAAATTAAAACTGATATGACAGGAAAGTTTTCTGATACCCTCTTTCATTTCCAAGCTGGTAGATATCTGGATTTTTTATGTGGCTAAAATGAAAGCATGAATTGTAGGGAGATAAGTTTTAATTTTTTTTAAATGTGTAAGTTTTATTTAGGAAAATAATAGCATTATAAGCTATCTAAGGAAGAATAGGAGTTTCTACCTTAATCCTTCTTTCCTGATTCCCACTCCCCAAAGGTAAACCTATGCGACTCATTCATCTATTTCTTCTTGCATGTTGCATTGTATTTCTAAACATTGGAATCGCTAATGTCACAATTTCTAGATTTTTCTGTTTATGAATAGTTGTCTGCCTGCTGTGGATTGTGATGATGTAACCTTGTTCAAAGTCCTGTTACCCATCTTCCTCGCCACATACTTTCCAGTACTCATGTCTCAGTTCCTGGCTCAATGTTCTACTATTTAATTTTATTATTATAATAATAAGTAAACTGGCTCCCATCATTTATTGTTCCTATTACATTTCCTGTTTGGGACAGCATTTTGCTTTTCTTGGAGCTAGTAATTATTTCATGTGAGTGTATGTGTGTATTTTCTTTCTTCCTATCACTGATTGATTAACCTAGGCTTTCCAAGAGAACTGTAGAACTCATCTCAACATGCTCAAATATTTTATCAGGTAAGATATCCATTCCATCTTTTTTTTTCTTGGACTCACGTTTCCTGAAACACTTGGTGTTCATCTTGCTTCCTGAACTGGTTGTGTTCTAGATCTGACAAAGAGCTGTTGTAGAGGAACATTTTATTTTGTTCCTGGGAAGTCTTGTGCCTTTTTTCTGTATTGAATACTTATCTTTTGTTTCCCACACTGTTTATTTTTTATGATTCACTTTTATCATTTTTATGAAACATGTACTCTAGTAGCTTTCTGAAAAACAATACATGAAGATAAATATTTTGAAGCTTGCTATTCTTAAATGGTCTTTGTACCATTTGATATATTCTTTATATCCTTTGATATTTAGGTTGACATTGATATCCATTTTTGATTTAAATATAAAGTTTATTGATATTTTGGTCAAAACTGCAGGTTTTTTACTATTACTTTGTGACACTCACTAGCTACTTGCTCCCAATATTTATTTGCATTGTTTTCCCTTTATTTCCTTTGTGGTGTCTGTGTGCTTATCAGAAAGACATCAACTGGGGATCCCTGGGTGGCTCAGTGGTTTGGTGCCTGCCTTTAGCCCAGGGCGTGATTCTGGGTCCCAGGATTGAGTCCCACATCAGGCTCCCTGCATGGAGACACAGCCCTCTGCCTGTGTCTCTGTCTCTGTCTCTCTCTCTCTCTCTCTCTGTTTCTCTCATGAATAAAATCTTAAAAAAAAGACATCAACTATCTACCATTATCAATTAGATTTGGTTACTGTAGAGACTGAATAACAGTGGCTTAAATCAAATATTTCTCTCTTCAGGTAGCTGTCTAAATATCCTCAGTTGAAGGCTGACATGATAGCTCCCCTATATTAGGAATCTAGTTTATTGATTCTTAAATCTCTACTGTTCCACCATATGGCTTCCATTTTATCATTTGCCATGGCTGGACCAGCCACTTGCATGCATGTCAGTTAGCAGGAAGAGGAGAAGGGAGAGTAGGGCACCCGTTACCTTTAATGGCATTGCCAAGAAGTCACACATATCAAAAACTTTATACTTTGCAAGCCAAAAAAATATAATTATTTTCTTTTCTGAACACTCCATTTGCATAGCATTGTGATATATTTTTAAAGAATGCATTTCATTTATGTTGCCTGGCTTTATACATTTACTGGAATTTTTTTAAAGCTAAGAACGCTGCCTCCTAAAAAAAAAAAAAAAAAAAACTAAGAACGCTGCTTATTTCTTCTGAGCTGTTTCGTTTTGTTGGTTTTTTGTTTTTGCTATTGGTATGGACACATGCATGGTGATCTCTGGAAAACTATAATTAAAAATAGGGCAGTAAGGTGGCGATTGGAAACACTTTTTGGATGGGTTTCATTAACAGAGTAAAGAATTTTACCATAGTGTGGTTAATAAGAGTATGTTAATCCACTGGGCAAATCTGAAATGTCATTATGTTTTGACGTTTGGTCTGTTCCACTGCTCAGAAAGAATCCTGGGAAGTATGTTAAAAAGAGAGCAGAGGGGTGTCACCATGCACTTTGCAGGCTTGCATTCATTCTTAATTTCATTCCTTCTCTGAGTTTAGTTATTTGATTCCAGAGCCTTACTAACCCAGCCTTCTCAGAGAGGTTACTTTCTCTATTATGCTGTGGTGGGAAATCCACATTCTCTTGGTAGCAAAGCCTTGCAGAAAAAAAGTCTAGGAGCCTCAGTCGTACTACTTGCAGTCTTAACTCTCACATTCCAGCCTTCAGAGATAGTTGTTGCATCCAAAGTTCTGAGACCCCTATTTTCTGTTGGATAAATTAGCTGCTATTAATTGGCTCCATGACTGTAAGGATTATCTTCCTTTCTCTGCTAAGTCAGTTGTCCTTATTTATCGACTTTCCCTCAAAATTCATCAAAATTTCTTATCTGTACTTGCATTGGAATACAATTTGAATATTTTATTTGTATTGCTGGGGTTTAAGGAGGGAACAGAGAGAAAACCATTGGATCAATCCTTCGTACATAAGTGGAAGTTTCCTAAATTTACTTATGGAGTAGCTTTGAGGGTAACAAAGGAATATCTTATCTTGTAAAAAACAAGAGCAAGGAATAGAGAAGTGTTGCTCCCAAATGGCAAACTGCTGAGATTGCATCTGTATGAGATACCTGGAAGCTAGATCTCAGGTCTCTGAACTCTCATCCTCAGCAAGAGGACATGACACAAAGCAGGAAGGCCAAGAAAGACTTCAGCAATGAGGACAGGCCATTTTTCAATTTGTAGGCTACCCAGGCAGAAAGAGGACCCTCCTGAGACATAGTCATGTTCTATCCCTCTGTTAGAACTGTTCAGCCAGATGCTACCTAGAAACACAGATCTTTGATAAAGTCCTGTCTTTTGTCAACACACTAAAAGTCTTATCCCTATTACATCATAAGACTCATAACACTTCTTTTGTGCATGTTACTAAATTCCTCCTACTGGAACTTTACTAGAACCAGGATTAATCTAATCACTGAGTAGTTAAAAGTGTGACAGGAATCCTGAGATTTTGCTCAGCCTTTCTGAAATGCTTTAATCAACTTTTAAAATTACCATTCTTTATAAGCTAAACAATTATTTTTACGTGTGATATAGCCATAATTATGGAAAGAAAAGCACTGAATTAAACATACTACCTGGAGTGTGGATAGTTACATTAGACTGCACTTGGTGTAATAGTTTTTTGTTACTTCTGTAATAAGTTGCCACAAACTTAGTAGCTTAAAAGAACCACAGAAATTTATTATGCTACAGTTCTAGATATCAGAAGTCTAAAAGGAGTCAGAAAGGCTGCATTTCTGTTCAAACTCCTTGTGGGAAAGGGAGAAGGCAAAAACTGGAATCTGTACCTTTGCCTCTTCTAGTTTCTAGAGAGCATCTTTATTCTTCTCTCATGATCCCATCATCACATCGTCTGAACCTCTGCTTGTTATTGTATCTCCTTCTCTGACTCTAACCTTCTGGCCTCCATTTTATAAGAACCTTTGTGATTGTGTTGGGCCCACCTAGGTAATCCAGGATAATGGTCTCATCTCCAGGATTCTTTTTTTTTTAATGCCTTTTAAAAAACTATTTATTTATTTGAGAGAGAGAGAGAAAGAGAGAGAGAGAGAAACAGATAGAAGAGCCTAAAGTAGGGAGGAAAGGGAGAAGCAGACTCCCTGCTGAGGATACCATACAAGTGGGTCTCAATCCCAGGAGCCAGGGATCATGACCTGAGCTGAATGCAGAGGCTCAACCAACTGAGCTACTCAGATGCCCCTCACCTCCAGGATTCTTAAGGTAATAACCAGTAGTCCATTTGCCATGCAAGGTAACATAATTACAGGTCTGGATATTAGGAAACAGACATCTTTGAAGAACAATTATTTGGTCTACCATGCTTTGGAATCATGAAATTATCTCTAATTATTAGATCTACTTACAATACTTAGTATGTTGTTACTTACACACACACACACACACACACACACACACACACCACAATATTCCAAAGACTGTGCTCCATCTTAACTTTCTCTTAGGTAAACATTTTTCTTCCAACATAGGGATTTTATCCCCAAAATATATAGCTATCATTTTTAAATAATGAACATAGTTCTGTTATATAAAATAGTCATTTACAAAGATGTTTTAAGATGTGTGTGTTAACAGAAATGACAAACATAGGGGAAATCTTGTATTTCCTTTTTGATACAATAGTAAACATGCTATGTTGTTACTCAGTCTTAAAAAAATTGTGTATGTTGACAATTCTAATGTTAATTGTGTATTTTGTACTAAGAAGCATGTTTGGGTTTATTGAGTTCTTTTTGAGTCTTTTGCCAATCAGTTACAAATAAATGGAACATGTAGTTATTTGGTTAAAATAACCATTGAAAAATAGATATTTATGCAATTTAGTTGCTAAACTCATAGAAAAAAACTATAATATATTGAACATGTGCCTGTTAGTTATTCTAAGCCTAACAGTTTAAATCCTAACCTCAGTGAGATTTCCATGTTAATTGAGTATGCCAACCAGGTATCTAGCTATTCTTGGAGTGTTGTCATTTCAAATATTTGGTCACCTTCTTTTCAGACCATTTTGTTTTGGAAAATATGCTCAGAATGCAATTAAGATATACTTTGAGGGACTGCAAGGCACACACCAGGAGAAACGTTAGCACACTCAGAAAATGCCAGAGCCACTTACTTTTGTATTACTAAACAAGCAAAGACTTACTTCGTATAAGAAAAAATAATCCACATAGGCTTTTTGTGTACCCTCAGTTCATGTGCTTTGTTAATTTTTTAAAACTTTTATACATGGGATTCTTAACTAATTTGATTCTTTTTTACTGGCCTTCATTAAGCTTTTCCTCTCTCCTGGATCTCCTCAAAACATAAACACCCAAATCTCTCTCATCCTTGACTTTCTTAATTTCTGCACCATTTTCATCTCTGCCAAGTTTCTTGAAAGAACAATAGGCCGGTATAATCCCAATTCCTACTACAGTGCTCTGCCTTCAAATTTATAACTCCATTTTTCCTCTGAAACTTCTTTCTAAAATAAATTCTATATTCAAAACAAATAGGAATTCTGAGTGCCTGTCTTGATCATCGATTGTTTTAAGTATCTGTGTCATCTTCCTTTTTTCTTTTTCTCCTGTACCCCTCCATATTTCCTTTTTCTTTTAAATCTGAAGATCTCAGGATCCACCCCATGATATGCAGGATTCCAAAATGGCAGCCCAAAACTGTGCCACCCTATACCTGTGAAATATGATGTAATATCACCTCTGTGATCATATCATGTTGTATAGCACAGGAAATTTATTTGATTGGACATGAACTAATCCTGTGAACCATTTCAAAAACAGTTTCTATCTGGCTTAGCAGACGGAAACATTTGAAACAGAAGGATGTGATGCACTGTGGATGGCTTGAAGATAGAGGAGATTATCTGACATGGAAGTAGGTGGCTTCTAGAAGCTGAGAGCAGCTCTCATTTAACAGACATTGAAGAAATGAGGACTTCAGTCTTACAACTTCAAGGAACTAATTTTCTTTTGAGAATCCAAATGAGCTTGAAAGGGAGAGCCCTAATTCTGGATGAGAAAATAGCTGGTCAACATTTTGATTTCAACCTGAACAGAGAATCTAACCAACCCTGCTACACTTCTGACTTACAAAAACTTGAGTTATTAAATGGGGATTGTTTTAAGTTAAATGGTTTATGGTAATTTATTACACAACCATAGAAAATTAATATATATTCTTTAAGATGTTCCTTTTATTATTGATATTTTTGCATACAGGAAAATGCCATCCTGTCTTGATGCTTAAAAACCACTTGAATATTCATAAACACTACATATATATATGTTTATATTTATAAATATAAAGAGGAACCAGTTGTTGAAGGCGATCAGTTTATATAGTCAGATTGAGAACAACTGAATAGAAATCATCACTCCATTAGTCAATATAGACATATAACAGGCATTCAGTGTAAAATCCAAGTTCAAGTTCCACAGACCAAATGTTTTATATTTAAACAATATTTTGCTATCAACCATCCTAGAAATAGTCAGAACTTTATTCATGAATTTTAGTCTAGAAATCATCATCGATTTGAAACAAAATTGCATAGATAACCCAATTATCCTTCCTTTCACACTTGTTGATTTCTATCTCTGGAGGATTATTTTCAACATACTTGTAGAAACTAAAAATATTTAAGTTCAGTAGTCTAGAATAATACTTCCAAAAGTATTTTATTTTTTTTCTTTTTGAATTAAAAAAAAATATGTGAATTAGAAATGCTAAATACCTAAGAGTTCTCATCTGAATTCACTGATATATCTCTCTTGTAACACAATACCAATCCATAACAACTGAAAATAAAAATTTAAGAAGAATGCAATAAATCAATATGGAAGTCACAATAAAGAATTTGCTATCCAGGGCAGCCCAGGTGGCTCAAGCAGTTTAGCACTGCCTTTGGCCCAGGGCCTGATCCTGGAGACCTGGGATCGAGTCCCACGTCAGGCTTTTTGCATGGCGCCTGCTTCTTCCTCTGCCTGTGTCTCTGCTTCTCTCTCTCCTCTCAGTGTATTCTCAGAAATAAATAAATAAAATCTTAAAAAAAAGAATTTGCTATCCAAAAATTTATATTTGTATATTGAGGCATTTGCCACACATTCAGAGTGCCAAAAAGAAATATCTGTATTACTTTGTTAAAAAAATAGAATCAGGACAGTTCAAAGATATACAAACTCGGTGAGTATGTTGTGTTGAAAGTTTTTTAAAATTGTTTTACAGACAGCTAAATCACAGGTGATCAACTACATTTCTCCCTACATTTTTATTTTTATTAAATTTATTGAGCTAAAGTCAAAAGACAGAGAGAAAGAGAGAGAGAAAGAGAGAGAGAGAGAGAGAGAGAGAGAATGGGGAAAAAAGAACATAGATCCCGAGCTATACATTATGTAAGTTTGAGATACTGAGTTTATGGTTTATCAAAGATTTGACTTGAACTATACTGTAGACTAAATGGACCTAACATGTATATGCAGAACATTTCATGCAATAGCAGGACACACATTTTTCTCAAACACATATAGCGCATTCTCCAGGATAGACTGTGTATGAGGTAAGAAAACAAATCTTAGAAAATTTAAAATTGAAATAATAACAAGTATCTTTTTTTTGACAATAGTGATATGTAAGGAGTAATTAGTAACAGGAGGAAAGGAGGAAAATTCACAAATATGTGTCAATTAAACAATATGCTCCTGGACAACCAGTGGGTCAAAGAAAAAATCAAAAGAGGAATAAAAAATATCTTGAGAAAAATAAAAAGTGAAACACAATATTCCATATACACAGGATGCAGAAAAGACAGTCATAAGAGGGAAATTTGTAGTGATAAACACCTAAATTAAGAAAAAAGAAGGATCTTAAAGAACTTACCTTACATTTCAAGGAACTAGAAAGAAGAAACTCAGAAGTTTAACAGAAGGAGTGAAATAACGATCAGAGCAGAAATAAATGCAATAAAAATTTTAAAAAGCAGTTGAAAAAATCAATGAGACTAAGAGCTGGTGTTTGAAAACATTTTACAAAATTTGACAAACAAGCTATATTAAGAAAAAAGAAATTCAAATGAAGAAAATCAGAAATGAAAGAGGACACAATGCAACTAATTATATGCCAATAAATTGGAGGAACTAGAAGAGACACATGGTTGTAAACATACTAACTACCAAGACTCAATCATGGAAAAATAGAAAATCTGAAAAGACCAATATTTAGTAAGGAGATTGAATCAGTAATCACAAATATCCAAACAAAGAAAACCCCAGGACCAAATGGTTTCACTGGTGAATTTTATCAAACAATAAAAGAAGAATCTTCACAAACTCTTCCAAAAACTTAGAGAAGGGAACTCTTCTAGCCTCATTGTATGAGGCTAGCATTACTCTGCTGCCAAGGTCAGATAGAGACACCAAATAAGAAACTATAGACCATATCTCTGAGGAAAATAGAAATTTGAAACTGGATTCAACAGGATATTAAAAGTCATACACCATATCAAGTAAGATTTATCCCTGGAATACAAGGATGATTCATCATACATAAATCAATCAATGTGATACACGTTTATAGAATAAAAGTTGAAAATGATCATTTCAATAGATGCAGAAAGAAAGACATTTGATGGAATTCAACATCCATTCATGACAAAAACTCTCAATAAATTATATGGAAGGAACATACCACAACTCTATGTGATATATTTAAGGCCATTTATGACAAGCGCACAGCTAACATACTCAATGAAGAAGGAATGAAAGCGTTTTTATACAAGATCAGTAGTTAGACAGGATATCTGTTCTTACCACTCCTATTCAACTAGTTCTGGATATTCCAGCCAGAGCAATTAGATAAGAAAAAGAAATATCCAAGTCAGAAAGAAAGAAGAAATATTTGCTGTTTGAAGATTATATGATCTTATAGATACAGAAAATTCTAAGGATTCCACAAAAAAGCTATTATAGCAAATTCATTAAAATTGCAGGATTCAAAATCAACATAAAAAATTAGCCGTGTTACCGTAGACTAACAACATGATATCTGAAAAAAGAAATAAAGAAAAGAAACTCATTTACAGTAGCATCAAAAACAATAAAAACCTGTATACTGAAAACTGGAAGACTTGGATGAAAGAAATGAAGAAGTTGTAAATGAATAAAAAGATCCAACCCCATGTTTGTGGACTGTAAGAACTGATATTAAAATAACCATATTACCTCAGACAAATCAAAATTCCAATGGATTTTTCTCCTAGAAATAAAAAGAGAATTCTAAAATTCAAACAGAACCACAGATGACCTTGAATAGCCGAAGTAATCCTAAGAATTAAGAACAAAGCCAGGGGCACCACACTTGCAGATCTGAAATTATATTATAAAGCTATCATAATCAAAACAGTATGTTACTGACATAAAAATAGGTCGTAGACTATGGAACAAAATTGGGATCCTAGAAATGAACCCTCAGATATATAGTTTACTAATATTTGACAAGGCAGCCAAGTTACTTAATGAAGAAACTAGAGTTTCTTCAATCAATGGTGTTTGGAAAACTGGATAATCATAAGGAGAAGAATTAAATTGGACTCCTATCTTACACCACTCACAAAAACTACCCAAAATGGATTAAAGACTATGAAACTCTTAATAAAAAAAAAAACATAAGGAAAAGCTTTATCGGTTTCACAATGATTTTTGAATATGCCACCCAAAACACAAGCAAGAAAAGCAAAAATAAATAAATGGAATATGTGAAATTTTATCATAGTGAAAGAAAAAGTAACAATACAATGGGGGAAAAAATTTGTAGTTTTTTTTTGTAAAGATATAATATTTGTAAACTATCTGTTAAGGGGTTACTATTTGAAATAGTAAAATATGTTCAAAATATAATAGCAGAAACAAAGCAACTCAAATACTATGATTTGTAAAATGGACAGATGCGAATACACTTTTCCAAAGAGGGCATACAAGTGGCCAAAAAATATATTAAAAGATATTCAATATCACTCATCAAGGAAATGCGAATGAAACCACAATGATATATCCCCCTCAAATCTGTTAAAATGGTTGCCTTTTAGACAAGAAATAATGAGTGTTGCAAAGAAGTGGAGTAAAGGGACCATTTGTGTGCTATTGTTGGGATTGTACATTGGTACAGCCACACTGAAAATAGTGGAGGAACTGTTGATATGTCAGTCAAAGGGTACAAACTTCCATTTAGAAGATGACTATTGGAGAGCGAACGGTTCAATATGGTGACTATGGTTAACATTGCTACATTAAATACTTGAAAGTTACTAAGAGTTACTAAGTTACTTGAAAGTTAGTACTTTCTAGTACTTTCAAGTACTAAGTAAGTTACTTGAAAGTTTTAGTAACTTGAAAGTTACTCAAAGTTACTAAGAGAATAGATTCTCTCTCACACACATGTAATTATGTGAGATAATGGAGGTTTTAACCAACTTTAGTGTGGTCATCATTTCACAATACACACAAGTATCAAATCACCATTTGTGTACTTTAAACTTACGCAATGTTATATGTCAATTTTATCTCAAAACTCCAGAAAAACTAAACTTCGTTGGTTAGGACATTTTTGAATTACAAAAATATGGGGAATACGTATATAGTACGGTGTCCACATACCTCAGATCCAGTTCCCTCTATGGTGAGATCTTACATTCTAGCATGGTACATTGCTATAGCTAATGAACCAGTACTGATGCATTATTACCAACTTACATAACTTGAGTTTTTCTGTTCCAGGATCTCATACCATATTACATTTCCATTTTCATGTCTCTCCAGACTCCACGGTAACAGTTCTTCAGACATTCCTTGTTTCTGAGGACCTTATCAGTTTTTTAAATTGCTGGACAAGTGTTTTGTAGAATGTCTATCTGTTGGGATTTGTATAATGTTTCTTTGAGAGTAGACTGAGGTTATGTGTTGTGGAGGAAGATCATGGAGGTAAAGCATCATTTCCAACATGTCATATCAAGTGTACATACTATCAACATGACTTGTCACTATTGATATTGACCTTGATCACCTAATAGAAATGATTTTTGTCAGATTTCTCCACTATAAAGTTACTCTTTCTTACTCATCCTGTACTGTGCTCTGGAAGAAAGTCAGTATACACAATGCAAGAAAATAAAGTAGTGTTGAATTTCACACAGATTTTAAATTTTTGTGAGTGTATGCTGATACAAATAAATTATCAGATGAATTAATCAACAGAGGAGACAAACCGATGCAGAAGAATTCCAAATTTCTGTAGTAATAATTTAGTTCAAGAAGGTAGAACCCCGTAACTTCCCCCTCCATTTTTTTAATTCCTGAAGGACAAAGAGGGAGGCAGAGACACAGACAGAGGGAGAAGCAGGCTCCATGCAGGGAGCCCAATGTGGGACTCGATCCTGAGCTGAAGGCAGATGCTCAACTGCTAAGCCACCCAGGTGCCCCAACTTCCCACATCTTAGGTGACTTTCCTTTTGACTTTTTATGTCTGAGCAGATATATTAGATGACAGACTAGGAGTAGAGAATATTTAAGCATATGATGGCTGGTATTTTCCAAAAAAGTTAATAAAGTCACTTACATTCTTATTCAAGCATTCTAATGAAACCCTAAGCTAAGCATTATACTTACTAATGACACAGTGGAACATTTAAAACAAAAACTTAAAAGTTCTTTGAGAAAAAAATTATATAAAAGAACAAAGAAATTATATGAAAATTAGATAAAAAATTGGAAAGAGGGATCCCTGGGTGGCTCAGCGGTTGAGCTTCTGCCTTCAGCCCAGGACCTGATCCTGGAGTCCCGGGATCAAGTCCTGCATCGGGCTCCCTGCATGGAGTCTGCTCCTCCCTCTGCCTGTGTCTCTGCCTCTCTTTCTGTGTCTCTCATGAACAAATGAATACAATCTTTAAAAAAATTGGAAAGAATTTCCAGGAAAGAGAATAAAAATCTTATTAGTGAAGTGATAGATTTGAAGCCTTGTAAACAGCTCCCAGATTTCTAATGTATTTTCACAAGGGTATACTTTTAACTATACACAGCCACCCATACATGCATATATATTCCATACATTTGAGTTTTCTACATGTACAAAACTCAAATGTACACTCACATGTCTCTGTGAGTGAATGTGTACATGTGTGCATGTGTCAGTATATGTGAATGTGTTTGTATATGTCTAAGTGAATAATGTCACTATTAGCATACTCCTTTATGTGTCAAACAGTTTGAGAAATTCCTTGGTTTATTCCATGGGAACTTTCATAAGCTGGAAAACAAAGTGTCTTAACTGGTAAATTACAAAATCTATGATATGTCAGGAGGTTATATAAAATTACCTACATTTAATATTAATGATCATTCATTCTCTTGTGAATATATATTGATAAATTTTTTCCAATGTATGTGATTTAAATACTTTTCATCATGATTTAGAAAAAATGGTGAAATTTGATGGTTTTGGAAAAATAATTTATGATACCTCATGCACAAAATATCTTCAATCAATGTTTGAATTGGTTTTATTTAAATCTAAGTATTTTTCTGATTATTTAGAAGGGCATGTTAATTTCTTCCTACATTTTAAGTTATGTAAAATGCCATCAATTATTTATGAAATCTTATTTTGGCAAATTTTAGCCATTTCCATTTTCACTGACAATAAAATCGATATAAAGATGCAAAGGTGCTTGTCACCTACGTTGTTGGCTTTTTTTTTTGTTTTTTAAGATTACAAAGCTACAATGTGAAAAACTAAAGATAAATCTTGGCATTGGCAGAAATATGGTTGTCTTGGGGTGCCTGGGTAGCGCTGTTGTTAAAGCAACTAACTTTTGCTTTTGGCTCAGGTCATGATTTCAGGATCCTGAGACCCAGCCAGTGTTGGGCTCTGCACTTTGTAAGGAGTCTGCTTAAGTCTCTCTATCCCTCTGCCTCTGCCCCTCCCATTTCTTTCTCACATAAATAAATCTTTAAAAAAGTAACATCGTTGAATTAAAATAGTATGAGATTACCAAAATATGTAAAAATACTTTGTGTAAATTACCTTTACTTTTCTTCACTCAGCATGGTGGTTAGGGACAGAAAAGAGTAGTGGTCTCTTAGGCACATAATGTTTATAAGTTCAGGATTTTGTGTACTCAGAATTGTTTTCTTTTTTTTTTTTCCAGAATTTTTTTCTAAATGACATAATCTTGCTTAAAACATCACCCAGAAACCCATTTGCTCTGACAAGAGACTTTTTAATTAACAGTCACATCTGTGCTATTACACTATATTTTTGCAAAGCTAGCAACAACTTAAACCACATTATTAAATCATGAAAAAAATGCATAAATCTCAATGGACTTGTTTGGTGTTTCAAGAGCCAGAAATAGTGATCCCTATGCCTCTAGGGTCTTGCCTTGAATTACTTAAATGTTTTGTAATGATATTATTAAATATTTAACAGTCGAATATTTTGAGCTCCTTTCAAATATAAATGACATTAAAAATTAACCTGTTTAAACTATTAAAGGTTACCTGAATGAAATTGATTAGAAATATGTTTCAAATCTATTTAAAGTAGCAGTGGTGCTAGAGGATGCAATTTTCCAAGAGATCAATAAACCAATAGTTTAATATTAAAATTAAATATATATCAAACTTTGAAAATATAGGGGGCCTATAGGTCTGGGTCCGTTTAAAAACATTAAGATGAATTTTCTTGCTATATTGTCCTCATCTAACTTCTGTATACAAAATCTTTATTTAAAAAAAAGACCGGCTTTATTATATATATAGCTTTATTAATACCATAAGATCAAATGCTAAATTCTCCTCACCTTCAGGGTTTTCATATTATTTCTTTCCCTTTTAATGTATTATTTTCTAATCATTTCCTGAAAAGTTGACTAGAAATTTTGCAACGTCTTTTTTACCTTTAAATTAGAATGCACATCCTAACTCAGGAATTCATATTTAATATTTGATAATAAAATATTACTGAAATAGGGGAAGTGTGAAATCTATATTTATTCAGTAAATTATTTTCTTTTAAAGTCTTTATCAAGTTAATAGCTATATTCTGCCCTTAAAAAGTATAGGATTTCAGAATCATAATGAGGTACATATTGAACATATTAATATTAGGTCTTATTAAGGAAAATATAATTGTACACAGTGGAAAAGCATTTAATATTATGTCAAATCACTTCATGGAAAATTGTTGAAGCTTTACTCAACTTTAAATCAAATGCAAATCCAAGAAGTAATTATAATTGATTTTATGGACGAGTAAAGCAGAACTTTTAAAAATCTGTTTCTTAGAAAGTTGTGAATAACACAATTTAATTTGTCTTGATATCACTGGAGAGCAGGAAAAGCTGATTTAATTTGGTAATGATAAGACTTGTCCTCCTTTTAAATACAATATTTAAAATATCTCAGCTAAATCTAATGATTTACTGATTTATATAAAAAATTCAGTGCAGCATATAATAATATTGTTTTGTCACAGAAAGTAAAAAATAAAATAAAGAAATAAAAAGAAAGGGACCATGAACTGTGGTTCTGTAATTTAGAAAGAGGAATATGTGAATGTTTGATGTTTTTAATGAAAAGATAGTTGTAATTGGTATTATTTAATGCAGTCTATACAAATAAATCTATACCTATACCAAGGATCATGAGTACATGAATTTAGAGTGTGACTTTTTCCTTTTTATCTTTGTGAAATACTTCTTTTAAATTACCTTTTCTATTTATGCATTCATTAAATAAACCTACACAATATTTTATTATGTCTAGACACATATTACACATTTTCATGGAGATTTATTATGCAACATCATGCCTCTCTTCTTGCAGAATTACAAATATTATATATACCATATAATTGAGATTTGGGTTGCTAAATGCATCTCATCTTTAAAATGAAACAGACTTTAGTAACCCAAGCCAGAAAAACAAAATAGGATTAGCTTTTGATTTAAGGAGAAAAAAAAACAAAGCAAAACAAAAACAAGAAACAGAAAAACTACATCTTTTTCTGAGGCAGCAGAGAAATAAGAAAAATTATTTCAGATGCTGTTAAGGTTGTAGGTAGTTAAGTACCCCTGGTGACTGGGGAAGTGTGAGAGTCTCAGAAAAACTGCTGTCAATAAACATTTTACAAAGCTGTCTAGGAAACTGGAAGAATGTAGAAAGATTATCGATATTGGAGTCCTTGAATCTTCATTGATGTCCATTGGTAGAGTTAGATGATTTGCCAAGATAGGGGTTAGAATCCTGGGTAAAAGAAATGGGAATGATTATGGTAGGATTAATTCAGAATTGGAAGATGAGGGATGATTTATCTCAGGGGAAAGAGAATTTTTTAAATCATCAAGAAAGTGATGGGAATGGTGAACTGTATTGTCTGCATTGGCCAAGAAAAAAAAAGTCAAACAATAAACGGGTTGTTAAATTAGAAAAATTGTTATTTCAAAGACTTGCGTATAACAATAGAACTGATAAACACAAGTGGTGAAAGGAAGGGTTTGAGTGAAATAGTGTGATAAAAAGTAGAGAAGAGGACTATGACATTGAATCATCAAGGACAATTTTAGGTACAGCTCTAGTAGTAAGTAGAGATGAAGGCTACTTGAGTTTACTTTAAAATATATTTCTCATGGAGATGAAGTCTATAAACCTCAGTTTCTTTAGATGACAAAAAAAAGATAAAGTGGCTTATTGAAGTATTGCTAAAATTAAGTAATAGCAAGTGATTGATATTGCACCGGGCACAGTGTTATATATTCCATCTATGGGTGAATTTTTAAAATTCATTCGTTAATTTTTTTCCTCTTTCTTCTTAAAGGGATGGTATGATTAGTGATCCCTTTAGTTTCATTTGTCAGATTTGTGTTTTTCAAATGAAATATTGTCTCTGTCTATAATCTACTTCCTCATGGATTTCTGTATGTCTTCCTGAATTAGTTTTGTCTATCCTTTCACAAATGCAATTCAGTATCAAACCTATCTCAGTCATCTTTCATGTGCAGTGCCTTGGCCACTAGCCAAGTCATAAAGTCTATCAGACTTTCTGAAAGCTGTTTTTTGGTCTCTGGGTATCCAGCCCACTGTGATTTGTTTAATGGTTTGACGTTGCTCAATACCTCTTCTCTAGGCATTGTAGATTGTCTCATTATATCAATCTCACATAGTTTCCTGAGTTTCTATCAAGCATACAAGAAAATTCTTCTTTCCATTATTCTGCAGATACTCTGCCTGCATTGTGAGCTATCTATCACCCAAAGAAAAGAGTAAATCTAAAGAGTTTCTCTTTATCTGCATCAGTAATTTCACATCTAGCACTGACGTTTTTATTTTCATGTAGCTTGCTCAAGTGTTCCTTTTTCTCCTATTACATTTTTCATTAAAACGATTTCTGTTTCTTGGCATGGAGTCAAACTAGAAATAATTATTGACTGATTTCTCCATCATTAACTTTGAGAGTTTCTTGCTTGTTGCTCAGCCGTTTGTTTGTAGATATATTAATTACAGAATCTATTTCACATACTTTTTTCTAGTATTTGTTTTAACATCTCCCGTGTCTTCTTGAAAAACCTAGAATCTATCAGCCAGATATATAACCCACCTTCTGTGAAATAAGACAGGATAGAAAATTCATGGTTACACTGTAACAGTCATTTGATCTATTCCTCTGTTTATCACTCCTACAATAGGTGATTCAATCTCAAACTCAATTCTCAGTTTTGTTCCAAAGTGGAGATTTTCAGGGCAGTATGAAGCTTTATTAACTCTTTCAGCTCACTGGGATTCCATTATAGTTTGTGCTTTAATGTATGAGAATTAAAGACTTGGTAATAGTGTGTATTTCTAGTAGCTCATCAATATTAATTGCATTTTCATTCACTCATTAGATTTATCTGGGGGTACTCACTGTTATAATTAAGTTGCTTTTAGGTGTACTAAAGGCAACTTAAGTGCCTTAGGTGTACTCTAAGGGTTTAAAAGCAATACTTTCTGAAGGTGCCAGGTTGGTGACCAGAGAGTAACCAAGACCCTGTGAAAATTGGACTATTATATTGACCTCCATTTCACTATTTTTTTTCTCATTAATCTTTATTATGTACCTATTATATACTACATTTAGTGCGAAGCAGTAAGGGTATATAAATATATGCTAGCTTTTTTAGCACTGTTAGTTGAATAGTAACAGACATATTAGATCTTCCTGCAGTGATTTCTTTGGCTCAACAGGCAGCCAATTAGCACTCTAAGACGTAGAACTATAACATCACAAACAAGCTATTTGCGTATTTCAGTACTAAATTAGTTTTCCTTTAATTCAATGAAAGTAATGCTAATGATAAAATCTGATGAGTGAACATGCATTCTCAAGCATTTTCTTTTATCTCCAATTCATTTTATTTTCCTTTATCACTTTTCTTCAACATTGAAAGGGACTCATTAAGGAAAATACAAAGATATTAATGTAAAGATTTAACTGATATAAAGCGTACTGTCCAAGGTACAGGTACATATCAAATAATTTTAGTTAAAATAATGGCACTTGGGAAGCATTTTAGAGTATGGTAATCTCGAAGCTTGATAAACTGGAAGAGCCATCTAGATGTAGTTACATACTATCTTCACTCAGCACACTTACAATAAAGAAAACGAAAGATATTTAATTTACCATTGTATTAAGAAATATTTTATGTTCAACAAAATTTTTACTTTAACATTGGGATTGCTTTTTAATTTATGTTTTTTAATAATTCCTTCTAATGACACAAAACCTTCGCTTCAGTTATATTCACTAAGGAATTTCATTCACTAAAAAGCATGTACTAAATCTGATTTGTTAAAAAAAAATCCTGGAATGCCTGGGTGGCTCAGTGGTTGGGTGCCTGTCTGTGGCTCAGGGCGTGATCCTAGGTTCTGGGATCGAGTCCCGCATTGGGCTCCCTGTGAGGAGCCTGCATCTCCTCTGCCTGTGTCTCAACCTCTCTCTCTCGGTCTGTCTCTCATGAATAAATAAATAAATCTTTAAAAAAGTCCTTTCCATATTCAGATAGATGAATCTAGTAGTTATGAAAGTATTTCCATAATTTAAATTCAGCCAATCAGTCATGGTACTATTTGGTGTAGTTTTGTTGGACTCTCTAGATAACTTAGGTAATTGGAGAATTACTGCAGATTCTCTGGCAAAGGTGTTTTTATGGGAATAGTGAAGAACTCAGAAGAGTTCTTCTCAATAAATAGTGCAGTGGAACTTGTGAGGTGCGATAGCAAATATGTGATGGCAAGATGAAGGAATTATTGACACAATAAAAGGAGGGAAGGAAAAAATGTGAAAACGTGACTCACTATTTCATATCAGGAGTTTTAAAAAATCATTTGACCAACATGCCAGCATTTTATCAACAACCTGTTAGCCTTGAAGTACATTTCTTATAAGTCAGTTTGATTTTCAAGCATTTTGCCTTACCGTGCCAGCCTTATACCTGGCCAAGAAGAGCTTAGAGCTTCTGATATGGGCCTGATTTCTATGAGGGACTCATTCTGGCTCTTCTCTGGCTATAGCCTTTTCTTCAGGCCCCTGGGGAGAGTGCTGAACCTAATGAACACCTATCTACATTATAGCTGCCTTAGAGATTCTCTTCTACCCGAAATGAGCCTCAGTTTGGTTCCATGGCCTATGCTAGCTTCCTTGCTAGTGTTGAGATATTTTTTTAAATTAACATTTGTTAAATGAGGCCCTTGGGTGAATACTGAGCCACAGTTTAACAAAGACCACAAGGGAAAGTGAAATAGAGAAGTTTATTACTCACAGTACTGGAGGAAGAACACAGCATGCCTTAAGTGACCACATGGGGAGGTCAGGGCAGGGTGTGGGCAGAAAGCAAGCAGCAGACTTGAGGTACATGTCTTTGTTAGGATTTGTGGGTAGAATGCTTTTGGAGTTCCCAGGCTAAGGCTGGATTGGTCAATTTAAACTAACCATGAGACATTTTGGTAAGCTCTAGGATGGTCTTATCTCGAGGGTGCATAAATGAAGGAGTTGAGAGGCTGAAGAGACTGTCCCTCAGCAGCAGCATAGGGAAAGTCCTAACAGAGACTTACCCTTGTTACTATGTAGGCTGTCATCAGTGGCATGCACTTGAGAAAGAGGCTGGTGTCAGTTCAAGGGGCCTGCGAGCCACTTAGTTTACAGACTAGATGCTGAGGCAGCAATAGAATAGTTTAGTTAAATCCTCAACAGCCAATCAGTCTTCTATAGCTCAGACCACCCATTTAGATCTACCTCTAATCCCAGAGGGTTGTTGAAAGGGAATTGTTGATTGTAGAGACTACAATATAGACTGAACTTGGATGAACAGCCTAGAGAGTATATGCATATGTGAATGGGAGGCTCATCCTGATGAAAGAAGGACCTAGAGGGTGGAAAGAGAAAAGGGATGGACTGTGAGCCTTCTTGATAACAATAAAGAGGTATTTATCAAAATGGGAGGATAATAGATGTTTTGCTTAATAGTTTGATAAATAACAAATATCTGGACATACGGTATATGATTTTTTTGTTCCTTTCCTGGGATTGCAAATGTTAAGAACTTACCCAATACAATTTTCATACAACCAGAAATGCCATAGAGTATAATTGCACTTCTATTTTACTTGCTACAAAAAATAATTCAGAAACATTGCTAAGTAAATTATTATACAAAATTTCCACAACGTATATTTTATATTTTTGAAAGAGCTTTTTAAATTTAATTAAATATATCTTTTAATCATATATCCCTCATGCTCAATTTAAAAAAACAAGTGAAAAGAATTCATTAAGATATGCCTAAATCTTTTCTTTATTCATATTCTGGAATTTTAAATCCAGTTATTGATTAATTGGTGTATCCACATCTGTGTTTTTCTGTACAGTATTTTCCTCTGTGATTTGAAGAGCTTCAGTAATGTAGGATTTCTGAAAATGTACTTTTTATTTTCTTTAAAAGTTCTTTTAGGCTACTGACATCTCTTTTATAACATTTGATATTGCCATATTCTTTGTATTATTGTCAACAAAAGAATTGCAGTCCAAGCTAGCATATGTAAAGGAAATAGAATTTTCATTATAAAATTCCTTTAACCAACTATGATTACAGAACATGTTCTAATTTAGGAAATATTAAAACACAAGTATGTGTATATACATACGTGCACACATAAGTGATGAAAAAAGTTCATTCATTTATAATGTTCTTAACAACATTGAACCCAAAAAACCCCAACAAATGCTTTCCTTTAGCCAATCTCTATTATCTCAACTTTGAGTTTTAATATTTTTTCTCCTTTACCTTTACTTTTCTTCTGCCTCCTTCTCCTTCCTTATTTTCTTCACATATTATAAAGGTCATTAGGGACATTTATTTTATTATCATGCATGATACTTTCATACACCTGATTCATTACTGTTAGGTACTTGGAGATATTGTTGAAAATGCCAAGGTTCTCGTCATCAATAGGTGTTGAAAATGAAACCTATAGCTTATCCAGCTACATTTTATTGTACAGTAAATTGATATTTCACAAGGATACTATATATAGACAATTATATTAAACAAGTAAAATGATGTATTAAAAGTGTTTATATTTTAATTAGTAAAATTGCCCTAGGTAATTTATTTGATTATATGCCAATTATGGGTTTTATAGTATTGAAAGGAATCTTTCATCATTTTTCCACTGTTTTATGAGGTTAAACCACACTAGTCTTTTTAAATTCCTGTTAATCACCATGGCACTGCTCTGTTTTCCTGTTGCATGTATGAGTCCTTTCCCATGAAGTTTATTCCTTTAGAAATCCTCATTCCTTTGCTAGATCTCTTCTCTAAATATGATTCCTCTTTGGTAAGTTAATTAAAAATTAACATTTGAGTTTTGCATTTTTGTATCCAGTTATTATGAACAAAGATGATACATATATTCATGTGAAGGTTTCTGTGTGAATATGAGTTTTAATTTCTCTAGGATAAAAGCCCAGTAGTGCAATTGCTCTGTTTTAATTTTATGAGAAACTGACAAATTGTTTCCCAGAGATGTGGCAAGCAAAAATTGAGACCCCAAATTCCCACCCTATAAACTCTTCCACTTGAGTACCAGTAACAGCTGTGAATATGATGAGAAATATTCCTGTGATATGGTCAAAGGAATTTTGAAGACCTAATTAATGTCCCTAATCAGTTGACTTTAATATAATCAGTAGAGAGGTTATCCCTATGTGGATCAGACATAATTAAATGAGCCCATGTTAAAAGATACTCAAAGCAGAGACTGATCTCTTGGCCTGAGGAGCAAATGGGCATATTGCTGAGTGGGCCATGTCACAAAGACCCAGAAGTGGCCACTAGACATTGAGAATGCTCTCCAGCCAAGAGCTAACAACAACAACAACAAAAAAAGAGGATATCAGTCACAAAACTACATATGAATGAATTTCTCAAACAACCTAAGGGAGATTGAAAGTGCTTCATTCCTTGATTCAGGGTCCACATTTAGGGAACACCTTAATTTCAACCTTTTCATACCCTGAGTAGAAGATCTATAAAATAAAATATGTGGCTGGATTTTATCCTCAGTTCTTGGGACATAACCTTTAAGCTCTTGGAATTTGCTAAGTGATAGGAGTGTCTATTATTCATCATGAGCCAATCAGATTGCACCAGATAATGTATGCTAGGAAGGTGACTTATGGTGGGACCCTAGGTAGCCAATGCTAAGGAAATGGCTCAAGATGGGGTTTGGTCAAGACAGAAAGACCATGTGGTCAAAGAGTTGAGGCTTTAGGGATTAAAGGGGGCTGGCTTTAACTTGAAACTTCTCCCTGAATAAAAGAAGAGTGAAACATAGAAGACACTGGCCTTTTAGTTGTGCTACCTGAGGGGCCAGTTTCTGTCTTGCTTCACATGGAGTGTTGATGGAATAGCCAAAAATAAGATACCTAGAGGCAGGTGAGAAAAAAATAACATGGTAAGCTGCTTGCTTGCGGAAGGTGAGATGGCTCTGTGAGATTGAGAGAAAACAGAATCTGAGGCTTCTCCCCCAAGAAAGAGATAAAGTGTTGAGTATGCCTGCTATGGCCCTGATCTATCAATGAGCTGTTGGAGGAAGTAGTTTGTTTCTTTTTACGTGGAATGCTGAAGGAACTGGCATAATTTAATGAGAGCAACTCAGAACAAAGAAAAGGCGCAGGTGGCTTACTGTACCCAGACTGGCTCAGCAACAGAGAGAGAAGGTACAGAGTTAGACACCTGGACAAGGAAGGAGGGATAGAAATAAAGCATGCATCCAACATACTGGCCTATTGTACAGCAGTCAGACACCAGATGGAACAAGAGATTATGGGCTCCTAAAAGGAAAAGAGGGATCCCTGGGTGGCGCAGCGGTTTGGCGCCTGCCTTTGGCCCGGGGCACGATCCTGGAGACCCGGGATCGAATCCCACGTCGGGCTCCCGGTGCATGGAGCCTGCTTCTCCCTCTGCCTGTGTCTCTGGCTCTCTCTCTCTCTCTCTGTGACTATCATAAATAAATAAAAATTAAAAAAAAATTTAAAAGGAAAAGAAACCAGTCAATCCTTTGTTCAGTAATTTATATAGAGAAGTCCAGAGAAGACACATATATACAGAAAAGGCTTGAGAGACTCCTAAAATCTCTCCCTGGATTGACAGGTGAAGATTTTCCTTGTCAAAGATGGTAGATAAGGACTTGGAGAGGTGGCTATTTTTTCATATGCACAGACAGCAACACAAAGATGTAAGGAACACAAAGGATCAGGAAGCCATGACACGTCAAAGAAAAAAAATAGAAATCTCCAACAAGAGACCTTAAAAAATGAGATCTATAAATTGCCTGACCAAAAAACAAAACAAAACAAAACAATCACTTTAAATGAGCCTAGTGCATTAAAAGGAAACATAGCAACAGTAAATGAAATCCAGAAAATGATGCATGAACAAAATAGAAATATAAAAAAGGGGGAAAAAAGAGCCAAACAAAAATTCTGTACCTAAAGAATACTGAACTGACAAATTTAATAAACAGCTTCAACAGCAGACTCGATCAATCTTAGAAGGAAATAACAATCAGCAAAGTTGAAGAAAGATCATTTAAAATGATCAAGTTAGAGAAGCAAATACAAAAAAGAATGAAAGAGTGAAGAGAGACTAAAGGACTTATGAGAAACCATCAAACAAATCAGTATATACACAGTAGGAGTCCCAGAAAGAGACAAGACAGAAAAAAAAAAAGGACGGAAAACTTATTTTAAAAAATAAAGGCACAACAAAGGATCTGTACTTGGAAAACTATAGAACACCCATGAAAGAAATTGAGGAACACAAAAAGAAATGGAAAGACATTCCATGCTCATGGATTGGAAGAACAAATATTGTTAAATGTTTATGCTCCCCAGAGCAATCTATACATTCAATGCAGTCCCTATCTAAATACCATCAATAATCCTAAAATTTGTATAGAACCAGAGAAGACTCTGAATAGCCAAATGAATATTGAAAAAGAAAACCAAAGCTTGTGGCATCACAATGCTTCACTTCAAGTTCTATTACAAAGCTATAATCACCAAGACAGTATGGTACTGGCACAAAAACAGACACAGATCAATGGAACAGGATAGGGCGCCCAGAAATGGACCCTCAACTTTGTGGTCAACTAATCTTTGACAAAGCAGGAATGAAAATCCAAAGGAAAAAGACAGTCTCTTCAACAAATGGAGTTGGGAAAATTGAACACCCACATGCAAACTCATTTTATGATGTTGGCATTACCCTGATACCCAAACAAGACGAGAACACTGCAGGAAAAGAAACCTATAGGCTAATATGCCTGATGGACATGGGTACAGAATAGTCAACAAAATGCTAGCAAATTGGATTCAACAGTGCATTAGAAGTATCAAACACTGTGACCAAGTGTGTTTTCTCTTTGGGATGACAGGATGGTTCAAAATATACAACTCTAGTCCTTGGGAGTTTTTTGAGTAGACAATTATATCACCATGTTAATTTTTTTTTATTTTCCCAAACTGTAGATCTTTTTATTTCATTTTTTTGCCTTATTGCTCTGTCTAGGATTTTCTGTACTAAATAGGATGCTGAGAGCAGACATTCCTGTCTTGTTTAAAGGAAAGTCCTGAGTGTTTAACCACTAAGTATAATGTTCAAGCTTTCTTATTCCTTACTGATTTTCTGTCTACTTTTTATGTGGGTTATTTGTAAAAAAAATTTACTATGATTTGCCTGGTTCTCTTTTCAGTTCTGTTTTTTTTTTTTAATGTATTCTGAAGCTTTGTTATTAAGTTCATAAACATTTAGGATTGCTTATTTCTGGTGAATTGCTGATATCACTAGTAAATAGTGATCATTTTATCCCTAATAATATTTTTTTCTCTTAAATTTATAACATTTTATTTACAATAGCTGCATTTAAATGGGATGATTAGCCTATTTGAGTTTGATTTGGCTACGATATGGTTAGATTTGTATCTATCATTTTGGGCTGTGTATGTGTGTATGTGGTTTCTTTATACCTTTGTCCTAGTCTTTCTTTTTTAACTTTCTTTTGAATTAACTGAGTTTTTCATGACTGCCTGTTATTTGCTTGTCCATTTATTAACTGTAATTCTTTGTGCGTGAGATAGATTACTTTAAATTTCCTAGTATACATTTCTACTTGTCATAGTATGCTTTCAAATAATATTGTGTCACTTAAAACTTATGTAAACTATAAAATGAATATTTCCATATATACTTTCCCATGCTACATGTAATTTTTATACATTTCTTTCTACATATGTCATAAGTGCCATAAAACATTCTTATTATTTGCTTATAAACAATTATTCTTGAAGGTAATTTAAATAGGAAATTATATTTATTCACAGATTTTTAGTATTCTTCATACTGGGTTGTTATGTGTTAATATTTTATTCTAATAACTTCTATTAACATATTTCAGGGCAGATCTGTGGGTAATGAAGCCTTATAGTTTCTGTATATTTGAGTCTTTGCCTTTGTTTTGCCTCTGTTTTGCCTTTTTACTGGATATGAAATCTAGGTTGACAATTTTCTTCTTCAGTCCATTCAATTGTTGTTCTATTTTATTTTGTATTACCTTGTTTTAATCCTGTAATTGTTCTTCTATCCATAATGTGTCTTCTTTCTCTGATTACTTTTATGTCCTTCTCTGTGTCTCTGGCTTTGAAAAACTTCATGATCACGTGCCTTCATGTAACTTTCTTTGTATTTCTTGTATTTAGAGTTTGTTGAGCTTCTTGGATCTGTGGGTAAATGATTTTCATAAAACCTGGGGAAATTTTTGCTCCTATTTTTCCTATTCTTCTACCTTCAATCTGGCAACTCCCTTTGGATGTGCCCTGGGCACTGTCTCCAGGCAGTCAGCTGAGATGTTGATAGAGGTCTTATTTGTATCTCTCAGAAATCACTGTCCTACACTGACAGAAATTATCTACTTTTTTTGAAAGCCATTAACTTATATATTGTGTTCAGTTTTTGAGGCATTTTAGGAGGATGGCTAAGATATTGTGGCCAGAAGGTTCTCTCATCTTTTTAAAATGATTTATTCTAGGAATGCCTGGGTGTCACCGTGGTTGAGCGTCTGCCTTCAGCTCAGGGTGTGATACTGGAATTCCAGGATCAAGTCCCCACATTGGGCTTCCTGAATGGAGCCTGCTTCTCCCTCTGCCCGTATCTCTGCCTCTCTCTCTTTCTGTCTCTCATGAGTAAATAAATAGAATCTTAAAAAAAAAATACTTTATTCTGAATGGTTCTCCTCAGGATTTCCATCTTACTTGTTTATTGATTCACTCATTCTTGTGAAGCATGATGCATTATTAGATGAATTTGAAGTACAAAAATAACCTCTGATACTTAAAGTCCTGACATGAAAATGCACACTCACTTTAAAAAGCTTTTGTTTTGTCTTCCAAACTTACAAATTGCAAAACATTCCAAGAATCCGTTTTTGTGCAGGGAATCTCATTTCATTTTACAGATTTAAAAAGTCAGATATGTAATGATATGAAATGTATAACTCCTGAACATTTCCTCTCATGAACTTTTCAGATTTATTTTATTTTATTTTATTTACTAAATATTTTATTTATTCAATTGAGGCAGAGAGATAGAGAGAGAGAGAGAGAGAGACCATGAGCAAGGGGAGAGGCAGAGGGACAGGCAGAGGGAGAAGCAGGCTCCCCAATGAGCTGGGAGCCCGAGGTGGGGCTTCATGCCAGGATCCAGAGATCATGACCCCAAGCTGAAGGCAGACACACTTAACCATCTGAGCCACCTAGGAGCCCCTGAACTTTTCAGATTTATATATGCAACTGTCTTCTTAACATTTTGGGTTGGGTACAAAATACAGATTTTAAATTTCATTAAAAAGAAAGGGAAGAAAAGGAAAGCTAAGGAAAGAATTTAAGGGAGGGGAGGAGGAAAGAAAGAGAGAGGAAGGAAGGCAAGAAGGAAGGAAGAGAGGAAGGAAGGAAGGAAGGAAGGAAGGAAGGAAGGAAGGAAGGAAGGAAAGAAGAAAAGAACACAATTGTAGATTACATACTCTGTCTCTGCGTATCTGCTCTCCTATTAGCTTTTCTGTCTTGGTAAATCCCGAAACTGTATATGCAGCTGCTTGGGTGGAGGAGGTGTGGAAAAATCTTACAGTTCATTCTTCTCTTTCCTCCAACCTCAAATCATATCTACTCTAATTCCTAATATATCATGTATTTGACCAGTTTTTATTTCCTATCTCAGTAGGGTCTTTTCCTAGACTATTTCAAGGATTTTGACATTGGTTTACTTCAGTTTGCCTACTTCTTTACTTTTTGAGACTTGCATTTTCTCTCCCGAACACTCCCTAAACTTTACTTTATGAACTTAAATTCCTCACCAACAACCAGAACATGCCTCCCCATTTCTCATCAATCTTCCTCACATTTGCTTATTCCTAATCATGAATCATAATATGACTTTTGCTAACAAAACTTACTTGAATCCATTCTTCCTTTGACTTATCTCATTTCTGGACAACTGAATTTGTTGATTTCTTCAGTTTAATCCTTTTCTGAACTCAGAGATTTTTTTCTTTTCTTTCTTTCTTTTCTTTCTTTCTTTCTTTCTTTCTTTCTTTCTTTCTTTCTTTCTTTTCTTTCTTTTCTTTCTCTCTCATCTGCCTGGAACTCCTTTTCCATAAATCTCATACAGATGTTTAATTTAGGTATTATCTTCTCATTATTAACAGCATCAGAACTGGTGAATTCATACTGATCTCACTTTGATTATATAACATTCCATTTTTGTGGGAAGAGAAAGAGCATAATTTTGGAAATAGTTATTTGAGATAAGAAGGCCAAAGATATAAATTATTCTTGGATATCCATTTATCTTCTGTATTCATCATAGTAACATCTACAAATGCTTTAATCAGAAAAATTACTCTACTAGTAAAAGTAATTATAATAAAATGCAATCATTGGAAGCAATTTCAGTAAATATAATGAGTGAAATCCTTAATTATACATTTGAAAGAGAATAAAAAGTTTTTGGGTTTTACAAATGTGAAAAGTAACAGCATAAATTACTCTATTTTGAAAAAAATAAGTTAATCTATTTTGAATAATAAAAGTCAATCAAACTGCTTAGTAAGAAGATAAAAATCATTAATAAATTTCTCTATTATGTATACAATGGAATATTACTCAGCTATTAGAAATGACAAATACCCACCATTTGCTTCAACGTGGATGGAACTGGAGGGTATTATGCTGAGTGAAGTAAGTCAGTCGGAGAAGGACAAACATTATATGTTCTCATTCATTTGGGGAATATAAATAATAGTGAAAGGGAAAATAAGGGAAGGGAGAAGAAATGCGTGGGAAATATCAGAAAGGGAGACAGAACGTAAAGACTGCTAACTCTGGGAAACGAACTAGGGGTGGTAGAAGGGGAGGAGGGCGGGGGGTGGGAGTGAATGGGTGACGGGCACTGGGTATTATTCTGTATGTTAGTAAATTGAACACCAATAAAAAAATAAATAAATAAATAAATAAATAAATAAATAAATAAATAAATAAATAAATTTCTCTATTATGGCTTCTCTATAATACTTTGTCTTTAAATAGGCACTATAAAATAATTTTTAATTTTTTTTAAAGATTTTAATTATTTATTTGACAGAGCACACATAATCAGGAGAAGTGGCAGACAGAGGCAGAGAGAGAGGCAGGCTTCCTGTTGAGCAGGGAACCCAATATGGGGCTTGATCCCAGGACTCCGGGATCATGACCTGAGCTGAAGGCAGATGCTTAACCCACTGAGCCACTAAGGTGTCCCTAAATTTTATTATGAAAAAATTAGATGAAAGAAGACTAATATGATTCCTTATGTGAGCATCACATAGCTTCAATGATTATCAACTGAAGTCTAACATTATATTATTTATATCTTAACTGCTTCTATAAACCATACTTTTACATATGTAAAAGCTTAAATATGTATCTTTAAAAAAGAATTTCTTTAAAAAAAATAATGTCATAATCATATGCAAATTTTAAAACCGTATCCTTTAAAAATCATTGTTCTTATGTTCCCATTGTCTTAAAAATTCCATTACTTTCATTTTGTTTGAACCAAAATTATTGTAATTTATATATACATGCACATGTTCACACTACACTCATTTATCTTCAAGTTTTGTCTCTGGTTTTGTTTTGTAATTTATTTGTTGACAAAATCTTTTTCCCATAGGATCATATGCAGTCTGTATGTTATTGATTACACCTTCATACTATTTTGGGGACATTTCTCTGACATCTGTGTTTCTGTGTTTTTAAAATGAGTAGCTAGATCTATAGGTTTCAACAGAATCAGGTCTAACATTTGGGCAGGACTATTTAAGTAGTATTATAAGTAGCATTTAAGCATATTATGTTCTTTCATCAGATACTAGATGGTGTATGACTGTCTCCTTTTGTGATGTTATCAGTTGCGCTAATTGATATCTATATTTCCTTTTCCATGATAGGTTTATTAAAGGGAATTTAATTTTTCTTAAAAATGTGAATCATAGTTCCATGATAATCATAGTACTTTTGGCAAAGTTTATTCATTAGAGTCAGTACATTTAAAGGTACGTTTAAACTTAGCTCTGATAGAATTATCATGAATTTTGAATGGAAATAATATTTATATCCTGTTTCAACAACTGATTACAATAAATGCATTTCTTTAAACATGTTTTATATAAAGATGTATCATAAAATAAGGATGATTTACAGTACTCAGATGAGGCAGTATTTTAAAACTATCAGTGGGATATCTTTCACATGTTAGAATTTAATATTTGATTTAAATAAATTTTTAAAATATTTGGCCATAGCATATATAGAAAATACACTCAAATAATTTTGGAATTTGTTTATAAAGCCCAAATCTAATAAGATGCAGTTAGTGTTATGGAAAATGTTGTTTCTCTTAAATTTGAAGAAATTCTTTGCAATGAACTAGACCTAACTTTTTAATGCTCTAAGCAGTGACTTTCCAAGTTATCATTTCAATGAGTGGCTGCACTAATAGGAGAGTGCATATTTCTAAGCATGATACTAAGCAAAATTGTGACGTAAAATATAACTGCCACACTTTTTTAAAGTATTGTTGATAATCCCATTTTTTATGCAAAAGTAGCTCTTTTCATTTACTTCTATCATAAGGCCTTTCTTTTATTTCTCTAAACACACTATTCTACACCAATATGTATTATGTCACCACTGAAGTTTTCTTTCTTTTTTTGTACTTTTTTTCTAGAGTGTCCTGTCACACTAATAATACACACACGACTCAGCATGTTCAGATTTATATTCTGTAATAGCTAGTGTGTATGTTCTGATCTAAACAAAGTAATCTTTGGTATTTTTGACTTTATACTTTATCTTCCCATTTATTTTTTTAAAAAATTTTAAAAAAGATTTTATTTATTCATGAGAGACAGAGAGAGAGAGAGAGAGAGAGAGAGAGGAGCAGAGATAACAGGCAAAGGGAGAAACAGGTTCCACACAGGAAGTCTAATGCAGGACTCGATCCTGGACTCCAGGATGGTGCCCTAGGCTGTAGGCAGGCGCTAAACCGCCAAGCCACCCAGGGATCCCTATCTTTCCATTTAAATTTAAAAACTATTAGGCAATTTTCTATGAAAGTGACATATTTATTATACATCATGAAATAATGCATATAATTAATTTGTCTTTAAATGGAAATCTTTAGGATGAATTTCTTAATTATATAATCTCATTTTAGCTTTACTTTTATGTTTAGCGGATATTAAGGTTTCATATAAACAGTAATGCCGTGGAACAATCAGCAGAAGTGTTTTAAACTGTGTAATCTACCAGTTGGTGACACTAATTTAATAGCAATCATTGAGGCTGGCTTATATAAGGGACTATTATAGTTAGCTTTATGGGAAATAAGTTATACCATGTACTACCAGGTTAATAATGGATGATATGCTAAACTATTTGACTTGTCTCTCTTAATAAGTATACTTGGTTTTGCAAATAGAAAAAGCTTCTAAGTCATCTATCCTATCAAATCTCCCTACATCTTGAGTAGCTAGCTACCTGCTATGTGTTATAACTTTTTGTACATTTTCATGTTCCATTTTAAATTCCAGTGTAGTTAACATTTTTCATTATTGTTGATATCAGGAATATTATTTATTGTGGAAATGAAATCCTTTTCATATTTGTAGCAAATGTTTATACTCATTATACAACTTCTTGTTTTCTGGTATGTTTTAAAATCTGTACATTTTTATTTAGTAAAAGGTACTTGTCTTCTATTTTTGTATGTTTTCTGTTTTGCTAAACATTTTCCAACATTAAAAAATAATTTCCATAGTTTTTGTAATTTTATTTGAACTATCAAGCTTATTCCAAGTCTGTATTCAAATGAAGGCTTTTTCTGGCAAGCCAAGAAATAAAGACCCCAGAAAAAAATTTGTAAAATTACCTTTTTCATTTTCTCCTTCTATTTGGCGTTACTTTCCTATGGCTATTTCTTTTTCAGTTACATTCCACATGTGGGCAAAGAAAGTTTGGAAGATCCAAGATTGCATAACCCTTCTTCTAACTAGTGATCCTAGAGGAATAACGACCCTCTCTTTCCCATAAAATATGTATCAGATCTCAGTAAAAACCCTAATTTGCTTGATTTGGTTCACAAAAGGAAGAGAGGACCTCTCAGTCACCCTAGAAAATCATCACTCTGAGGCAAGTAGTGGGTGTGGGAAATCTGACAGGCAGTCCCAGGTGGACCATATGCACTGAGAGAGAGAGAGAGATGGGCACAGAATATGCACATACTTAGAAATGTTTCTGAGAGCTGACATTTTGTTTGACTAACCCTGAAATTCATACTATTGTTTCATCATATAAAGGAATAAAGACCCCCAACCAAATATAAACAAATTATATCAAGATATTTTCAGATGAGATCCTTAAGTGTTTCGAGTGGTTCTACAGGGAAGAGTGCATCAGTTAGCATGTAGTGTTCTATGACTGAAAAATCACATTTTCCTCCCACTATCTCATTTATTTCTTATCGTTTCCATTCTGTACTGAAATGCCCATCTCTTTATATACATGTTCACCTTTTTCACTGGAGTGTTTATTTTTAAAGTTTTTGTCTTTGATAATTCCAACAACTGGGACCTATCTAAGACTAGTTTTGTTTATTACTTTCTCTACTGATGGTACATCCATTTCTTGTTTCTTTGTGCATTTTGTAAGTTTTGGTTGAAGTTGGATATTTTCTGTAAGCTTAAAACACTTAGGAAAATCGTATCAATGCATGCAGACACATTTCTTTTTTCTGCCAGGTTTTTACTGTGGGTTGTTGAGTCAGTCTATTTCAGAATTGATCTGGGTTTGGTCCTGTTGTTGCTATGGTTATTTGCACCTTACCACAGGCTTCAAATTCCTCTAATGTTACCTTGTTTTTAGTGTGGGAGTTGGATTGCTTAAGAATTTCAGGGATGTTGCTCTACCCTCAGTTTTAGGTCTTCCCTTTGTGACTACTCTTCGAGAAGATTACTCATGCTTCTAAATTTCCTCAGTGGTAAATTGTGTTGTCATTTAGTACTTGCTAGCCTAAGGTTTGGGGTGGAGACGGGCCTACAGTAAATTTCCTATTGTCTTGATTTAGCCTCAGACTCAGGCAGACCTTGTATCCCTGAGTCATGAAGGTGAGGTTTTCTCAATGGTCCTCTCTGTGCTCCACTTGTAGGGTGACTTGAATGGACTGAAGCTAGATTTCCTCGTTCACCTCCTAGGAGTAGCGGGAGTACGTTTCTGATCCCTTCTCTCGGCTACAGTGGACCTTAGCCTGAGTTCCAAAGGCAACAGTGTTTGCGATTCTTCTCCCAGTATCTTGAGGCTTTGCCTCATGGGAAGAAAGTAAAGAGGATCCTTCTGAGGTGTGTCTTTCCCACAGCATGTGCTGCTCCCTTCCTCTATGTTTATACAACAAGAGATTCTTGTTCTGGCCCTTCATCCTGATTCCAGTCTTCCTCGTGCATAGCTGTCTTAGTCATTCCATGCCGCTATAATTAATCATCATAGCCTGGGGGCTTAAATAACAAACATTTTTCATAGTTGGAGAGGTAGAAAAGTCCAAGATCAGGATGCTGGCATATCTTGTGTCCTATAATGGCCTACTTCCTGATTTGCATCTGGTCTTCTTCTCTTTGTACCTTTACAAAGAGAGAGAGTGAGAGAGTGTGTGAAAGAGAGTGAGAAAATGAGTGAGAGAGCTCTCTCATGTCTCTGCTTTTAAGGGCACTAATCTCACTCATGAAGGCTCTACTCTTTGGACCTAATGTACCCCCAAAGGCCCTGCCCCCTAACAGTATCACATTAGGGTTAGAACTTCACCATATAAGTCTAGGGGTGACATAAACATGCAGTCCATAACTACCCAATTAGGTTCATGGACAATAGCTTGGGAGTGAATGTGGATCTTGGATCTGAGGTTCTCAGGGTTTTATGTATCCTCATAATGGCCCACATTTGTCTTTAATAATTTTTTGAAAATATAACCTGCATTATTTGTAGCAGTTTGTATATCACATGGCATCTTCTGGATGTATGCAAATGCTTGTGATTGGTAACTCCTTGGAGTTGACTGTCTTCCCTTAGATTTCAGATTTTGCCTTGTCCTTATTTCTTTTTTCTGAGAAGTTCAAGAAGAGTTTTGCTTTTTTAAAAGTTATCTCGTATTTTTTGTTGAATGGGTGGGATTAGCATACTTTCTAGTTTTGTTTTGTTTTGTTTTATTTCCATCTATGGCGAACCCAGAATTTACCTGCTATTTTAATTTATTATTATGAATCATTTTAATTTACAACGTTTGGGTTGCTTATTCATATTTTCCTCAAAATATTTATTGAACAGATAATTTTATAAAGTCTATGCTAGTTTTAGACAGCATACAAAAATAAATATAATCATTGTTGGGATAATGGGAAACTATTGCTCACTCTTAATGTTTTCTTTTTTTTTTCACATGGAGGACATACCATTAGAATATCTTTGATATCTCCATTCCTTCCTCCTTTATTTATGGGAAGATGAGTGGTATTTTGTCAGTGACTTTGAGAGTAGACCTGGGAATGTGTAGCTCAGTCCACTATTTTTCTCTAATTTTACAAGTCAGATTACTGGGAGCCCACATTTTGTTCTTCAGGACAGATTTTTTTTTCAAGCTGACTATACATGGTAATATCTGAAATAATTCCAAAGCTACCTATCATTGGGTGAGTAAGTTTTCTATGGGATTCGGCATTAGAATCTGTCACTGCCTTTCAACTGTATCACCTTCATTCACAAAATAAAGCAATAATATTAACAATAATAAAAATTCTATTTTATATTCTGTATGCCTTATTATTCTTTGCCTATCTCAAGTAGATTTCTAATAAAGATAGATAGAAAAAGATATTACTTTCAAGTCCCTTCAAATAATAAGCAGCAGCATTATGACAGCCATTAATATTTTTTGATTGATGTATTTGCTAAGACCTCAATGCAATATCTAAAATAGTCCTCACAATTGTTATGAGGTTGATAGGAATATTTTTTCTTATGGTATATTATGGCCACTTATCTTAGTATCATCATGACTCATAATGATAACCTTTTAAAAATTCCTACCTCATAGAATTTTTAGCCGATCATTTCTATTTATTCCTTTCTGCTCCATTGCAGCTGTTTTCAACATGTGTACTTATTCCTTGCTGTATAACCAGTTATCAACACCTTAGTGGCTTAAAATAAACAATAATTAACTCATAGTTTCTGTGGATTGAAAATCTGGGTGAACCTTGACAAGAGGCCTCTTGCTCAGGCTCTGTCACAGGCTATCACTTAGTTGTCACCTGGGACTCCAGCCTCCTCAAAATGTGCCTGGGGAAGGATCTGCATCAAGCTCACTGACATGGTTATTGGCAGGTCTCAAGTTGTTCTTGACTTTTGGCCTGAGATAACAGTTGATTGCCTCATGGACAAGGTAGCTCACAACATTTTGAGAGAGAAAGGGAAAGGGAGAAAAGAGAAGTGGGGTGTGGGAAGAGGAGGAGGGTGCTAATATAAGTGGCATATCATCTCTGTTGCCATATTCTATGCATTAAAAGCAAGTGACTAGGTTAAGCCCACACTCAAGGGGAAAAGATTATAGAAGTGCACGGGAGCTAGGAAGTGAGACACATGAAGTGGCGGCACTTAGTGTAGAGGAGTTTTAGAATCGTCAACGTTTGAGGTGCAAATGGAGCTATGAATAACAAGATTGGGCTAGAGAAATATAAATAATTATGTCATAGATGGTGCACTTAAATGTTTCACAAAAAGAAAGGCTATGGTTTAATTTGTGTTTTGCCTTGATCATTCTCCCAATAGTATGAAAATTTGATGTAAAAAGGTAAGATACACTGAGAGGGAGGATTACTTGAGAAGTAGTAGTTGTAGTCCCAGAGATTCAAGATGAAGACCAATTTAAAGTAAGTAATCAACTGTAAGGATAATTAGGTGAAAAGGTATTTGAGAGAGACTTAATGGGAGTCAGTCAGTTGTTGGCTAAGCTTATCGATAAAAGTAGAGATCTGGACTACTTCTTGAATCTGAGTTTTATGATTGGGTGGAAATTGATGCCATTGCATAGTTAGCAAAAGCAGGCATGAGGTAGATTTGAGCTAAGGAATAGGTTCAGGGTCAAAGAAGAGAAAATGAACTTACTTTTTCTCATGTTGAATTCTTGTTATCATTAGCACATCTAATAGGAGGTGTCCCACAAATATTCTGTTCAGATCTCAAAACTAGAGATCTGAATGTGCTGGTTAGTTGCATAGCTGTCATCTTTACATCTTTCTCAACTTACTGAGGAAAATTAATATATTTTATTAATCTTTGAAGCTTCAAATGACTGATATATCACATAAGTTGTAAGTTCTTATGGTTTCTTTCTCAAAAAATAAGTTACAGTGAACTCAAGTTTCTTGTACTGTTCTAGTATTCTTATATTTCCTATGGTGTGGAGGTTGCGAATGCCTAAAGTTTTAAATTGGCATAGAATGCTTAAAATTATGGTACCATATTTGATTGAAGTATTCATGATTGTCGAATTATAATTATAAAAATAAGGTCATGGGAAAAAAAATAAAAACTCTTTTTAGTCCTTAGTGGCAGATTGATATGTGACCACTCATTTGAGCAAAGAAATTTCTACATTTCTTCATAAACTGAAACTAATGTGGTTATTTATATGATGAGGTAGAAAGTAGACTTTAAAGATTTTGATTCAAATTCAACTGGAATAAGACATCAAATCAATATATTGAAATTATTCTATCATCCATCTTTTCTTGAATGGATTATATTGTTTTAAAAAAAGGTTAGTTTATTTTTTCAGTCATTCTGATTAACTAACAATCTTGCCAAAAATGGAATGCCATGGCTAAAAAATCAGTATACTCAACTCAAATGTTCAACATTATTCTTAATACAAATAGCTTGTAATACCCAATAAAGTCACTTTTCTTTGACATGAACTAAAATATCTAATAAAGGGGTGGCAAAAGCACTAAAATGAAAGCCATCATTATATTGAGTTAGAAAGAGATTTATTTAACTGGTTAGGATTCTCACTAGAAATAACTGCATTCAATTTGTTAATAGTACTGTGAGGTTTTTTATAGGCTGCAATTTTTTTAACTGTTCCACTGATAGTTCAACATTCACAGGACTAGGTTTAGTTCCACCATCAACTCGCTATGTGAATTTCAAATTTACATTTGGCAAACAACAGGAAATTACTTTACCTACAGTGCTTATTCTGAAATATAATTTAGGATATGGTGTTTATTCTTCTGTTTTTTAATAGCATCTACTGAGAAATCACTTTTACTGGGAATCCAAACAACTGGAATTTATTTCATGCTCTATAATTTTATGAGAAGCAACTGAAAATAAAAAGGCTGATACCATGACTGTATCCATAAAAGGAACTTAGAGACTATGGTCAGTACAAAACCTATATTAATGATCCTACTTTTGGCAACAAAATACTGGATGTGTATGAAACAAACACATGCATATTAAAGATGCCTATTACTGATTGAACTATTAGAGGAAGATGATAACCTATTTTCTGAGAATTTTGGTTCTGGCATCTAACTGCCCAGATTTGAAACATTATGGCTCACTGTTAATTATAGCATTAAATGCAGGTTATGTTACTTTAACTTTAAAAAGTTGTAAAAAAAAAAAATATATATATATATATGCATACACACATATTTGATCTTGAATTCATTAGAAATGTTTATTCATTTTTGAAAAATAAACATAAAATAACTGATAATAATCATCTCCATTTTATAAGTAATCTCCATTTTATAAGTAAGGAAACTGACATAACCATGGTTGAGGAGCATCCCAGATTTATCAGCTAGTATGTCTACAACTATGTTCTCACACTGACTTAGTCACCATAGATACCTAGCATATTTATTTTATTAAGAACACTGTTGTACCTGTATTACTGCAGAATAGGAAATAGGGCAACCTAGATATCTCATAGGACTCAAAGAAATATTCTGTATCTAGAGAATATAGTCTGAATTGAAAATTATAAATATAATTTCTGTATCCAAAAGGGATTACCAAAATAAGAATTGGGGTTTTAGTTGATGATAAATTTAATGCAGTTATTTTAGGTGCTATTTACTAGAAAATACCAGATAATCCTAAATAGCTATTGTCATTATTATTCTTTGGGTATACCTAACTCTGCTGTTTAAAAAAAAAAAAAAAACTAAAGTAAATTTGCATTTCTCACTCTTTCCTTATTGGAGTTAATGAATTACAGTTATAGATTCATTGCATTTATGTAGATCTCCCTCTGATTATTTTTCAACACTCTGATGTATATTTTATTATTTTCATGTCTAAATGTCGACTTCAGTGGCCAGTAGACCCATGGAATACACATGCAGCCTGTACTTTCTCTATGGTTGTTCAGGAAGTCTTAATACATTTGGTTTTGTTTACTCATTTGTTCTAATTATCTATAGATATCTGCATTTGTGGACTTGCTCATGTTTCATTTGTATTGGGAAATAGAAATTCTATAGGTATACATATATACACACATATATATGATGAAGTATTACTCAGCCATCAAAAAGAATGAAATCTCGCCATTTGCAATGATGTGGATGAAGCTAAAGCATATTACGCTAAGCAAAATAAGTCAGAGAAAGACAAATACCACATGATTTCACTTGCATATGGAATTTAAGAAACAAATAGTTGAACATCGTCTATCTCTTTCATTTTCACCACTTACAATATAATGATTATGGTTTCAAATTCCCCCTCCTTTTTTTAAAATTAAAAATAGGGAGCATTTTTTCATGAATGATGACAATGGCACTCTACCATAGTGATCTTCCTCCAAAATGCTCGTAGCCCTGTATTATCATAAGGAAAATACCTGAAAACTCCCAATAGAAAGACTTCCTACAAAATGCTTGAGCCGATACTTCTAAAATAGTGAAGGATTTCTAAGAATCAGTCATAGTCAAGAGGAACTTCAGCAAGATGACCACTAAAGGTAATGTGGTATGGTGGATGGGACCTTAAAACAGAAAAAAGTACATCAAGTAAGAACTAAGGAATCCTGAAAAAAGTATACACTTTAGTTAACAATAATGGTTGGTTCACTATTTATGCATGTTAGCTAACGATAATATTGGTTCATTAATTGTAACAAGTAGACCATATTAATGTAAGATGCTGATAATAGAAGAATTTCAATGTAGAGTATATGGGAATTCTCTGTAGTATGTTTACAGTTTTTCTCTCAAACTTCAATTGTCCTAAAGTGAAAAGTATATTTTTTAAAAAAATAGACTTTAGAATGTCTTTGGTTTTGGTTTTGCTTTATTTTCACGTTCCTGAGGCTCCTACTCTGAAACTTTAAAACAACGTTAAAAAGTCTGCTAATAAGTATATAGATCAATCTCAGGTAAAATAAAAATTGATGTTTCCATATCACACATGCTTAAAAGAATGAAATGAAATTTCCCAAAGTGCAGTGTAAGACAGTTACTTAAATACTCAGAGTTGCCCTTCGTAGACTCTGAAAGAGAGATTAGCAGGAACATAGATTGCTAAACTGCCTCACTGCACTGATACTCCATGATTGACTTCCTGTGACAAATAGTAAATGAGATTTTCTTTTTCAGAGACTACAATGCCACAGTGACTAGTTTTTCTGCCCCAAGCATTGTAGGTAACCCAGAAGCCAAAATAATCTCTCTCTCTCTCTCTTTTTGAGAAAGAAACATCACTTTTATTTTGTCAACAGAAGAGATTAATTTCAGCACAGCTGATCTCCATGAATACATTTTCCTTCAGACATTGCCAAGGTCAATGGAATTTGACTTGTCTGGTACATTTGTGCTGGATATACAGTTTAAGCCTTCCAAAAGCAAATATAACTTACAATCTATCAAGGTTACTTTTTAAAGTTCAAGTTGAATATTTCTATTTTGAGCTCAGCCTTTGCAAGCTCTGCTGGTTTTTTCTCTTTGCCATATCCCTTGACTTTTTTTTAAATGTACCTAAAATTTCTGATTATATTGATTCAGATTTTATAAGGGAAGTAGAGATTATTGGATCAAGATGGTGAATACCTATGTGCCCTGAGCTTCTAAGCATAAACTCACATTGATGTTTATCTTAATTAGAATAATACTATAATGAAGAAATTAGATTTGTCTATATCTGGAAGAATGGGTGATTTGGTGGACTTTGTAGATCATGTGCCTTATGTGATTGGTCTATGTATACTTTTAAATGGATCGCATCAAACAGTATAAAAAGTACAGTAATGAAATAATGTGCACAGCTGAAAAATAAAAGTCTTGAACTTATATACTTTACATCATTTAGTTTTAAGCTAAATTTAAAATTCTAGATATTTATCTTCACATAGTCAATCCATTTGAAAATACCTCTAAGTTTTTGTGATTTATGATTGGTCTGGATGAAGGGCTCCATTGAAGCTGTTTCTCCAAAGTCTCCAATTCCCATATACTCAGTTAAAACAGTTATGAGCTTTGACATATAAGAGTTCTGTTGTATATCTAAAGAGTAACGGGATCCCTGGGTAGCGCAGTGGTTTAGCGCCTGCCTTTGGCCCAGGGCGCGATCCTGGAGACCCGGGATCGAATCCCACGTTGGGCTCCCGGTGCATGGAGCCTGCTTCTCCCTGTGTCTTTGTCTCTCTCTCTCTGTGACTACCATAAATAAATCAAAAAAAAAGTAAAATAAGATTGGGTCCATCTGGGGTGGTATATTAATAAATGAATATTACTTTATTTTCAGTTAAAAAACCTCTTCTTCGATACATGGACTTCTTTTCTCTATCAATGCACAATATAAACATTTTACAGTGTTCATTTGGAAATGATGATCTGCAATAATATAAATGTGACATTTTTAAAAATGGGAATTTCAGGCACTGAAAGAAGATAATATTACAGAGGTTAATCATACAAATAATTTAGCTTTCTCCTTGTTTCTTTCAAAACATCTATTACTCCTCTCCTTTCCTTTGATGATGGAACTTTTCATTTATTTTGAGAATCGTCCCTCCTGTACACTAATGTGATCTACAAATGCAACCTTCAATATAGGAAACATCATGGTAGACTTCTGAGACCGGCCAATGTGTGCCATCCCCATTTAGTTAAGAAAAGGATATTTGACCAAAACTGAAATGGTCAGATTTATTTTAACAAATTGAAAGGGATACAGAAAATGGTGAAAACTTTCCATAAACATTATTTACAGTAAATCCTAGCTCTTCTAGTGTTTATTTGTGCTACTGTGTAGAGACCTCTTTCAAGAGAATGGAATCTACAGATAGGCACACATAGACAAAAGACAGATGAAATATTACTGAAGAACAGTTTTGTTTGGTTTGGTTTTCCCTTCAGGAAATTTTTGGATCCTTTCTCAAGTCTTGTCTAAGATTATTTATTGCTTGAGCTTCTTAGTTAGATTTTGAATATGTTTGATTTGGATTCCTGTCATTTTTATTGGAAAATAACTGATTCATACCTGAAAGTATGAGGATGGCTACTTCCTTGACCTGTGGTCTTGGTCCTTTGTGTGTGTGTGTGTGTGTAGAGTAATATTGCATGTGACAGTCTATGACAATTAACTTACAGGAAAAGGGAAAACAGTTAGGAAAAGGGGCCTACAACAGTGCTTCTGAATAAAAGGACAATATAAACTATCTCACTAAAGAGAATACCACCTATGCTTTATAAAATTGTTTAGAATGATTGATTTTAGAATGAGAAGCAGAGTGTGCTCATGAGCAGAAGAGGGGCAGAGGGAGAGGGACAAACAGACTCGGTGCTCAGCACCGGCCCAACACAGGGCTCAATCTCACAACACAGAGATCAAGCCCTGAACTAAAATCGAGTTGGACATTTAACCAACTGAGCCACCAGGCACCCCTCACCTTAAGCTTTTTAGGAAGTCATAACTACTAGAATAGTTTCTCTGAGGATATAATTTGTTAAGATCCACTTTGTGACAATGGCCACTGAAAAATCATAGTTCTTTTTTTAAAGAAAATCTACCCTCAAAATTATATAGTCTCCTTTGAATTCTTTTGTATTGGAAAAATACTAATTAGTCTGTGTGGGAATACAATGAAGAAATTAAATGTTTACATGCCAAATCAGTAAAATCTAACTGGGCAGAATTGAAGAATCCTGCCAGTAATCTACATTTAGCGCCATTTGTCATCCAATAGAATTATGACCCCATTTTGATGTTGAGATTAATGTTATGTTTTTATGGCGGGAACTCTTTATTTCCTTTCACCTGGTATACTTCTGGATTTCATGATTAAAGAACCAGCATTTACTAAGTTATAATTAAATTTAATTAATATGTATGAATGTTTTTCCTCTTACTAAAGGAAGAAAATATTGGAATTAGTTTTAGAGGATAACGTGCCAATTTAATACCGAAATCAGACTCATAGTATTGAAATTTTGGCACATGTTGCTTTTTGGAATATTCCAGTAAATCAAATAATTTATGTGGTATATAAGCTTAATGGCATTTGAAACTGCAGTGCCCTGGCTTGTTTTAAATCAGAATTAAAGATGTGCCAACCTGTCACAACGCCTATGCACAAAGTACACTACAGTTCTCCACACCCCTTTGAGTTCATATCAATCATTTCAAAATTACATTTTTTCCTCAGAATGAGCTGTCACTACCAATTTGAATAGTGGCTGTTGAACTGGAATTCATCCAAATTTTCAGCAAGCCATTTGGTTCATTATATCACAAACTAAATGACTTGCAAAACCATATTTTTTCATACTGTTTTCAAGCAAATACAATACTATCTCTTCAAAGATTGCTGCAATAAATTAAGATATTTTTATTCAAATATCTATTAAGACTTCTATTTTGTTCCTGCCTTTGTGCCGTTTCTGATTCACTTTCCAAAAATGAGCCAAATGCATCAAATGCATTGCTTAATATCAAATGTATTTTGATTCAGCAGGACTTTACCTCTGGTTTATCTGTGATCACCAAATTACACAGCAATCTTTGTGATGTCTCACCTCGGTTCCTGTTATAAATGTGTACAGCCTAGAGGCTATATGATAAAGATGCTGTTCAGGGTAAAATAGTATTTGTGAAACACGCATCTGAATACAGAGTTTTGTTTTGTTTTGTTTTGTCTTTTTTTCTCATTTTGCCACATTTACCATACCTGGCATTTCATAAAAATCTTATGATTTAGGATTACTTTTGTATTGTTATCGGTCACTAAGTGTGACACAGTCTGTTGCATGGGACAGAAATTGTGCAATCAGCTGCAATGTTTCTTAGCAGAAAATATCTGTTGCCCCCTTCTTTTTAGGTTTCTGTTTTCATTTTATTCGAGAAATAATATATAAGGTTTTATTTTTTCTTCAGGAGGAAAATAGTTTATCAACCACAGTGATTTCAATCTATATAATTTGACCATAAAACTTTGTTCAAATAAATTCTGTAAACTCCGATGTAAACTATATTGGTAGATTACTACCAGTGATATCAAAGAAATATGACAGAAAACATGTTTCACAATTTCTGGCAAAGATTAATACCTAATACCTTGGAGGTATTGTTGAGGTAAAATAAAGTCCTGATTGGGATATTCAATTACAGGTTGAAGACCTCAATCTGACCACTACTTGCTGTGTCACGTTGAGTTCCTTGTGTTACTTATCTCTGTAGATATCACCTACTTCACTCAGAAAATGGAGCTAACAGAATGGTGAAAACTGGTCAGTGACTGTCAACTTTCCTATATTTGCCCCATCTTCTGAGTGCCAACCAAAAGAGAGCTGAATATTCTCTCCAAACTCATCACATAAGATGCCCCTCTCCTATGATGGTTGTCTTTCTTGGATTTGCTTGTTTCACTTAGCATGATGCCCTGTAGTTTTTTCTCCACGCCATTGCCAATGGTTGGATTTCATTTTTTTTGATGGCTGAGGGTTGCTGGAGAGGAGGGTGGTGGGGGGATGGGGTCATTGGGTGATGGGCACTAAGGAGGGCCTATAATGTGATGAACACTGGGTGTTATATACAACTAATGAGTCACTGAACTCTACCTCTGGAACTAATAATACACTATATCTTAATTAATTTAATTTAAATACAATAAAATTCAAAAAATAGGAAGAAAATCTTAAAGAAAATGGAGCTAAAACACTAAACTGCTTGTATCACTGGGAAGCTCTAATGGCAAAACAAAATATCAAATGCAGAAGAATCTCAGGTACGGTATTTGTCACAATTCAGGAAAAGTAGAGAAATCACCTGTTATAAGGATGCTGAAAAATCCAACTTAATTTTATCTACATTTTCTCAAGTCTGAAATTACATCTCTTAAGCACACTTGCATCCTACTATCTTTTGATGGCATCAGAAACTTAAGTAACTTACGTTTCCCTAGACAGCCAATAAATTCTTTGTTGAATGTATTCTATTCCTTCTGTTTTGCTCCGGGAAATCTGCAATCTCATGTGAACAAACTTTTCACACTCTTGAACATTTGCAATCATTGTATCGAATCCTAGTTCTTTGCTCTCATCAGGGACAACATATAGCTCACTCCCCTGACTAACTCACAGAAGTGATGGTGTGGGTTACCACATTACTACCAACTCTTTTTTCACTTGAAAATTATTGATCTGCCAGTACCATTAAAATGGCTTCCTGAGAAGTTCATGTCTCCTATGTAGGCATTACTCTGTGTTCTCGTCATCGTTATTTACTTACCCTCAGGTAACAAATGCTTGTCCTATCCTATTTTGATTTTATGGTATATTATTTAAAAGTACATTGTATACAGGTTCTTAAATTTTTTGTTCAGCCATTTTTTGAGGTTTTATATTTTTACTTCCTACTTCAGCTTTATTGAAGTACAATTGACAATTAAATTGTAAGACACTGTAAGTGTACATTACAATCATTTTTTAAAATAATATTTATTTATCCATGAGACACACAGAGAGAGAGAGACAGAGACACAGACAGAGGGAGAAGCAGGCTCTGCGTGGGGAGCCTGATGTAAGACTCGATCCCAGGAACCCGGGATCACAAACTGAGCCAAAGGCAGATGCTCAACCACTGAGCCACTCAGGTGTCCCACATCATAATGATTTGATATACATATTTTAAAGGCAAAGAAATTACTGCCTCCCTTCCTTTTAGGAGTTTTATGGTTTCAGGTCTCACATTTAGGTCTTTAATCCACTTTGAGTTTATTTTTGTGTATGATGTAAGAAAGTGAACCAGTTTCATTTTTTTTTCAGGTAGCTATCCAGTTTTTCTATCACCATTTATTGAAGAGATTATCTCTTCCTCATTGTGTATTCTTGCTTCCTTAGCTATAGATTAATTGATCATATAAACATGGGTTTGTTTCTGGGCTCTCTATTCTGATCCATGGATCTATCTTTGTCTATCTTTGTGCTTGTACATTACTGTTCTGACTTACTCTAGCTTTGTGTCTTGAAATCTGGGATTGTGTTACCTCCAGTTTTGTTCTTCTTTCTCAGGATTGCTTTGGCTTTTCAGAGTCCACACAAATTTGAGGATTATTTGTTCTAGTTTGGTATTTTGAAAAGGATTATATTAAATCTGGATAGGGATCCCTGGGTGGCGCAGCGGTTTGGCGCCTGCCTTTGGCCCAGGGACGATCCTGGAGATCCGGGATCGAAGCCCACGTTGGGCTCCTGGTGCGTGGAGCCTGCTTCTCCCTCTGCCTGTGTCTCTGCCTCTCTCTCTCTCTCTCTGTGTGTGTGACTATCATAAATAAATAAAGAAAAAAATATTTTAAAAAAATCTGGATATTACTATGGGTGGTATGGACATGTTAGTAATTTTGTTCACCCCCGAGCATGGAAAATCTTTCTGTTTGGTTGTATCATCTTCACTTTTCATCATCATTTTTTAACAATTTTCAGAGTACAGGTCCTTTGCCTCTTTGGTTAAGTTTATTCCTAGGCTTTTTATTGTTTTGGTGTAATTGTCATTGAGTTTGTTTTCTTAATTTCTCTTTCTGCTACTTCATTATTGGTGTATAGAAATGAAACAGATTTCTGTATATTAATGTTGTATCCTCTGACTTTACTTAATTCATTTATCAGTTCTAGTAGTTTTTTGATGGAGTCATTGGTTTTATCTAATATGGTATTATGTCATTTTAAATAATGATAATTTTACTTCTTATCAGTTTGGATGCCTTTTATTTCTTTTTTGTTTGTTTCTTTAATTGTTGTGTCTAGAGTGGGTAGAGGACCTGAACAGACATTTTTCTGAAAAACACATACAGATGGTTAAGAGACACATGAAAAGTTGCTTAACATTACTAATCATCAGGGAAATGGAATTTATAAGGGAAGGGAGAAGAAATGTGTGGGAAATATCAGAAAGGGAGACAGAACGTAAAGACTGCGAACTCTGGGAAACGAACTAGGGGTGGTAGAAGGGGAGGAGGGCGGGGGGTGGGAGTGAATGGGTGACGGGCACTGGGTGTTATTCTGTATGTTAGTAAATTGAACACCAATAAAAAATAAATTAAAAAAATAAATAAATAAATAAAACCGTGATGACGTATCACCTCACACCTATCAGAATGCCTAAAATGGAAAAAAAAAAGAAATAACAAGTGTTGGCAAAGATGTGGAGAAAAAGGGAATCCTTGTGCACTGTTGGAGGGAATGTAAACTGGTTTAGCTATTACGGAGGTTCCTCAAAATTAAAAATAGAATTATCATATGATCCAGCAATTCCACTAGAAGGTATTTACCCAAAGAAAATGAAAACACTAATTTGAATAGATACACTCCTGTGTTTATTGCAGCATTATTTATAGTAGCCAAGATAATGAGGCAATCCATGTCCATGGATAAATGAATGGATAAAGAAGTAGCATCCACTTCTTATGTATATATAAGCTATTATTCAGCTATAAAAAAGAATGAGATCTTCCATTTGCCAGTACCTGGATGAACCTAGAGAGTATAATGCTAAGCAAAATGTCAGAGAAAGACATATTCCATATGATTTGATGCATATGTGGAATTTAAGAAACAAAACAAGAGACAAATCAGACTCTTAAATTCAGAGCACAAACTGGTGGTTGTGGGGGGATTGGTGTGGGTGGAAGATTGTTGAAACAGACAAGATTCAGAATATATGAATCTTGATGAGCATTGAATAATGTGTTGTTGAACCATTATATGGTACATCTGAAACTGTTGTAACACATATATCTTTTTCTTTAATATATTTATCTATTGGAGAGAAAGGGGGAAAGAGAGAGAGAGAATGAGCAAGGAGAGAGAAATAAGCAGACTCCCCACTGAGCAGGCAGCTTGACCTGGGACTCTACTCAAGGACCCTGAGGTCATGACCTGAGCCAAAGTCAGACACTTAACCGTTTGAACTAGCCAGGGCACCTAAACAGGGACACATATGTTAATTACACTTAAATTGAAAGAAAAGGAAAGGAAGGAAGGAAGGAAGGAAGGAAGGAAGGAAGGAAGGAAGGAAAGAAAGAAAAGAAAGAAAGAAAGAAAGAAAGAAAGAAAGAAAGAAAGAAAGAAAAAGAAAGAATAAGAAAAAGAAAGGAAAAGAAGAGGAGAGGAGAGTTGAGGAGGGGAGAGGAGAGGAGAGGAGAGGAGAAGAGAAGAGAGGAGACGAACACCTGGGTAGCTCAGTCAGTTAAGCATCTGACTTTGTGTTTTGGCTCAAGTCATGATCTCAGAGTTGTGAGATCGAGCCCCATGTCAAGCTCTGTGCTGAGTGTGGAGACTTCCTGGGATTCTGCTCCTTACCCCCTGCTCACGTTCTCTCTCTCTCAAAAACAAAAACAAAAACAAAACACATACAAAAAATAAAAAACACAAAATCTTCCAGAAGATAGAAATGCATGGAGACTCAAAGCATACTAGTAGTTATCAGGGGCAAGGGAACAGGGGGAGAGGTAGTGATGGCTTAATGGGTCTTCTCTCATGGTGTTTTCTTTTATTTAGCATGATGAAAATATTTGGGAGCTACAGAGGTGATGGTTGCACAATACTGTTGAGTGTACCAAATGCCACTAAATTGTACAATTTAAAGAGATCAATGGGGATCCCTGGGTGGTGCAGCGGTTTGGCGCCTGCCTTTGGCCCAGGGCACGATCCTGGAGACCTGGGATCGAATCCCACGTCGGGCTCCCAGTGCATGGAGCCTGCTTCTCCCTCTGCCTATGTCTCTGCCTCTCTCTCTCTCTCTCTCTCTGTGTGTGTGTGTGACTATCATAAATAAAAATTAAAAAAAAAATAAAGAGATCAATGATTAACACTACATGAATTTTACCTCAATTAAAAAATTTTAATATGTATTATAAAAATTTCTAAAATTTTATGTCCTAAAATTTCTTCTAACAACTTTCTTGGGATATCCAATGATATTTATTGTCTCAGCTTCTACTCCTCAGTAACCATTTTTCTCTATCTTATTTAAGATTTTTCCTTTCTTCAGCTGCCTGAATAGCAAGTAGTGTCTCATGTTTTCCACAGTTAGTTTCCACATATCATGTGCTCTCCCTTTCTTCTAAGTCTTTGTTTAATCAATTGAATGTATTCTTCCTCTTTTATATACACTTTACATGTGCTTATTTTGTTATTTCTTTTGTCTACACGTTTAATTTAGTTTATTTGAAAATGGCATTTTCCCTTAACCTTGATCCCACATAAAAATTTATCCTATTATACCCATTAACAACACTCATCCTTAATGGGAGACATAAAATAAGGCTAAGACATTACATCTGCCTATTGTATTGCAGAAACTGTAGCCTGTGGGTCAAATCTGGCCCAACCCTTAATTTTGTAAATACATTTTATTGGAACACAGCAATGCTCATTCATTTATGTTGTCTATAGTTCCTCTCACAGTATAATCACAGTATTGAGTAGTTAAGACAGAGACACTATTGCTCACAAAGCCAAAAATACTTGCTATCTGGACCTTGACTTTTATAGAAAAAAAAATTTCTAGGGCAGCCTGGGTGGCTCAGTGGTTTAGTACTGCCTTCTGCCCGGGGCCTGATCATGGAGACCCGGAATGGAGTCCTGCGTCAGGCTCCCTGTGGAGCCTGCTTCTCCCTTTGCCTGTGTTTCTGCCTCTCTCTCTCTCTCTTTCTGTCTCTCATGAATAAATAAATAAAATATTAAAAAAATTCTAGACTCCTATATTAGAAAACCAATAGCTACTTTACGAGGGAAAACTAAATCTCAGTGGATTTGCATAATGAAAAATTTTTTCATTTAATATATATATATATTCTCACATAAAATCCAACCACAGGCAAGGTAGAGGTGATACAGGAGAAAATACGATTACACATCTCTCAAAGGTGTCTGTCCTCTGACATTTAACTGGCACAAGGGCAAGAAAATATATAACTTCTTCCACCAAAACTCCTTGTCCAGAACTCACCAATTATATGAGTTCCAATCTAGTTGTAAGAGGGATGCAAAATGTTCCCTTGGCTGGTAAGCTTTTATCCAGCACAAATGCAATATTATGGCAGAGAACTATATATTTTTGATGGGCAAATAACTGTCTCTGCCACATGTATTCGTAAAGTTCAGAAAGATACTACAGAGTTGATTTTACTGCTGAGTTTGAAATTGAAAAAATTGAGTAGTTGAGGGGGCCAGTTATTAAGCTGCTCTCTCTGTGAGAAGCATCTCGTCTACCCGGTTTTGTAATGCTGAGACTGCACATCACATTACTCCCTGGCAAACTGTTAGATAAAAGCAGCAGTTGTCTCTGGCACCATTTGGTTCTGGTCGCTACCTTCTTTTTTTGACCTTGTAGAACTAGTTCAGTCATGCTTCCTCAGAGGTGAAGAGTTACCAGGATGTCCTTGAAAGTGCTCTCTCCTCAAAGGTCCATATCTCTGTTCCTCGGAGAGAAAGGTCTCCAAGTTCACAGGGTCGCAGAAGGAGGCTGTGACAATCCTGCCAGAAGTCCACCTCTTATCTCCAGAGGGGCCCTTTTCCATTTCTGGATTCCCATAGCATCAATTCCCAGAGAGTGTTTGCTGGATCTGGCTGAAAAGATACTGGTGACTTATAATGTCAGATACTACTGGAATGGATGCAGTAGATTCCAGTCAGGATTGATTTGGGGACTTCAGGTAGGTCTCACATGTAAAAAGAAGAGCATCAAAAAGACTGTAGAACACAATAGCTGAGAAAATCCACTATTCTTTTCCCAAAAAACATTCCTGAAAGGAGAATTGCTTTCCCTGAGTCCCATTGTTAGTTACACCAAATACATTCCTTCAAATGTTTGGATCCACTTTGTACAAAAAGCAGTTACAAGGGACTATACCAAGTGATAAACAACATCTAATTTATCAATTAATAAACATAATGTATATTTTATTCACCCATTTCTCAGGCTTCTACATATCGTTCTTGTATTTTAAAGTATCGGGTACGTGTTACTTTTCTTTTTTTAAGATTTTATTTATTCTTGAGAGACAAAGAGAGAGAGAGAGAGAGAGAGAGAGAGAGGCAGAGACACAGGCAGAGGGAGAAGCAGGCTCCATGCAAGGAGACTGAGGTGGGACTCGATCCCAGGACTCCAGGATCACTGCCTGGGCCGAAGGCAGACACTAAACCACTGAGCCCCAGGGATCCCAGGTACCTGTTACTTATTGAAGTCTTACTTCTTCAAAGCCACTTTCTCGTCATCTTACCTCCATTGTTCCTGCATATTTATACCTTTACTGAAATCTGTGTTCTCCCATCAGCTACAATGCCCACTGCCTCATCCCCACTGACAACTAGGTTCTGTAGTTAACCCTGGTTATCTTTTTTGTTAAAATCTTCTCTAGTCTTCTCTTTTCAAAGAAACCAATTAATTTCACTACTTATTTTTCTATTTGTTAAGCAGAAATGTATTTTTTAAATTATTAAATATAACTTGCATTAAGAAACATGCATAAAGCATTTGAATACATTTAGAGAAATAATTATATAGTAAGCAACTGTGTGAACACCACTGTGGCCAGGAATTAGAACATTACTAGTACCTTAGTAGATCCCTGGATTCTTTTTCTGAATTCTAAGTCCCATTCCTCTCAGGTATCTACTCTCCTGACTCAAATTTTTTCTGTATTTGATTTTCTTCATAAATTTATCACTTAAGTTTATTCCCAAATCATAATTTAGCTTTGTCATATTTTTAACTTATATTCATGTACTCATACTTTCCATAATTTTTTGACTAGCTTATTTCCTACAGTATTTTATTTGTAAAATATATCCATGTTTCTGCACACTGCTAGTTTATTCATTTTTACACGTGCATTATATTTAATTACATAAATATGCAGCAATTTACTCACCTATTACATTCCTGATGGATATTCAAGTTCTAGATTTTTATGATAATTAACAATGGTGCTAATGAACATTCTTGTACACGTGTCACAGTCTATATGGACAAAATTTTATATAGAAAAAGGAGAATCATTATGGTTTTATAGGACATGTATTATTTAAATGTTATTGAATAATACCAAAATGTTTTCTTTTTTTTTTTTTCCAAAATGTTTTCTAAAGTGATTCTTATCAATTGACATTCCAACTAGCAATAAATTAGAAATTTTATAGCTCATAAGTTTCTTGGTTTCTTTTTTCTTTCTTTCTTATAATTGATTTAGTGTACAAGTACAGTTCTAATTTTACATTTTCCATATCAATAAGGACACTATTGAAAGTCCTGACTATTCATTACTGTTTTCTTTAATATATTTTAATTACATTTATAATATTCTTAATGATATTTCTCATATATGATTGCATATATTCTGAACATTTCATATATTTTTATGTAATTTTATTTATTTTTTTAATTTTTTATTTATTTATGATAGTCACAGAGAGAGAGAGAGAGAGAGAGAGAGAGAGAGGCAGAGACACAGGCAGAGGGAGAAGCAGGCTCCATGCTCCGGGAGCCCGACATGGTACTCGATCCCGGGTCTCCAGGATCACACCCTGGGCCAAAGGCAGGCGCCAAACCGCTGCGCCACCCAGGGATCCCTATTTTTATGTAATTTTAAATGGTAGCTTTTAAAATCTCATTTTCTGATTAGCAGACTTATATAGAAACAAAATAATAAAATTTATTTTCTTTGTATATATTACATTTACAACAAATATATTAAAAAGTACAATCATCATACTAAAAATTCATAATGATTATAATATAGTCATTTTTCACTATTTCCTGTATATATAATCTCAGTGTTTACAAGTAATTACCATTTTTAATCTAATTCTTTCAAATTTTATTTTATCTCTTTTTCAGATTTATTGAGAACAATTTACATAAATATAACTTAGATGACCTAGACCATAAAATTTATCCATTTTTTAGCGTCCACTTTTGTGATTTTTGACAGACACATGCAGTCATGTAATCACTGTCAAATAGAGAACATAAAAAATTTCTATCATTTAAAAATTTTCTCAGACCCTTTTGTCTGAAGACAGCCCACTGCCAGCCTTTAGCCCCCAATGACACTGCTTCCTTCCAATAATTATGTCTTTTACTCAGTAATAAATCAATGAATTCAGACATATAGAGTCATGTAGACTTCGAGCCTTTGTTCACTTAGCATTTTACAGTTTGTATTCATTAATGTGGTTGCATGTATCACAAGTTTATTCTTTTTCATAGCTCAGTAGAATATCATATGGATGTGCCAACATTTATCAGTTGAAGGGTATTTAGGTTGTTAGCAGTTAAGGCACTTTGGGAGTAATTATGAAAAAAAAATTCTATATATAATCACAGCAATCTGGAAAGTATTGTCAATCTTAACAATATTAAGCCTTACATTTATTTAGGGCACGTGAATCACCAGATTATATATTTTATAGTTTTAAGTTTCTCAGTATATTTTATAACTTCTAAATTTCTTGTAACCTATGTAAATTTTAGGCCTGTTAGGATCCCTTATTTTCCTCACAAAGATTTTACTTTCATTGAAGTCATTTTCCCTTAATTATTTCAGGAATATTATAGTGAAAATGCAAAGTACGTTTAAACAATTGGTCTTCATAAAATTATCTGATATATGCCTACCATGCAGTGTACATCTTCTTACTAAGATTTACCTGCAACTTTTACAATTTAATAATTTCATGGAATCTACATGCAGATCCAGAGTAAGGGTTTATATTTAAATGTTACATCTCAGATAAATATTTGTACATTATTACAATACGTATTTGTTTAATTTGAGTTATATAGATTCCTTATTAAAGATATAGTTCTTCAAAAAATATATAAAGCACTAGGGAACATAATTATAAAGAGAAATATGATAAAATCAATGAAATCGGGATCCCTGGGTAGCGCAGAAGTTTGGCCCAGGGCGCGATCCTGGAAACCCGGGATCGAATCCCACGTCGGGCTCCCTGCATGGAGCCTGCTTCTCCCTCTACCTATGTCTCTGCCTTTCTCTCTCTCTCTCTCTGTGACTATCATAAATAAACAAAAATTAAAAAAAATTAATGAAATCCATGTGTATTGCAAGAATGGCAAGAATTTTGGCACACTTTAAGGATTTTAAAATACTTTTCTCAAATTTCAGAAAACATATCAGAGTAATTAACAAAACAACAGTGACGATACTCCTGAAACTAATAGCAATTATAGCAAGATTGTAGGTTGCAGGTAAATATACAAAAGTCAATTGCTTTCCTATATATCAGCAATGAATGAGTAGAATTTGAAATAAAAAAACACGGTGCTATTTACATAGGGTGCTATTTACATTAGAACTCCCAAAAATAAAATTCTCAGGTAAAACTCTAATAAAATATGTACAAGATCTATATGAGGAAAACTACAAAACACTGATGAATGAAATCAAAGAATAACCAAATGAATGAAGAAGAGATATTCCATGTGCATGGATATGGGGAGACTTGTTATTGTCAATATATCAGTTCTTCTCAACTTAATATATAGATTCAGTGCAATCCTAATTTACAATCCCAGAAATTTATTTTATGCATATTGATAAAGTGATTCAAAAGTCCCTGAAAATCCAATATATTATTAAGGCAGAAGAACAGAATTGGAGGACTGATACTGACGTTAAGACATTATAAAATGACAATAATCAAGACAGTGAGATTTTGGTGAAAGAACAGCCAAATAGATCAGTTGAACAGAATAGAGAGCCCAGAAATAGACCCATATATAGACGACTGATCATTGACAAAGTAACAAAGGCAATATAGTATAACAATAGAGTTGCTTCAACAAATGGTACAACTGGGAACACTGAATCTACATGCCAAAGAATGAATCTAGATGTAGACCTTGCAGCCTTGACAAAATTAACTCAAAATGAATCATAGACCTAAATATAAAACACAAAAATATAAAATTCCTGGAAGAACATAGAAAAAAAATCCAGATTACCTTGGGTTTGGCAATGACTTTTTAGAGTCAAAATCATGATCCATGAAAGAAATAATTGGTAAACCGTATTTCATTAAAATTAAAAGACTTATGCCCTGTGAAAGACAATGTTAAGAGAAGAAAAACCATTGACTGTGAGAAAATGATTGTAAAAGACTGTTCTTCAAAATAGAGAACAAACTCTTAAAACTCAATAATAAAAAAACAACAATTTGATTAAAAATTAGGCCAAAGAAGACCTCATCGAGGAAGATATGAATGCAAAATAAACAAATAAAAAGATGCTCCATATCATATGCCATCAGGAAATTATAAATGAAAACAACAATGAGTTATCACTACACATCTAGTAAAATGCCCCAAATCCAGAACACTGACAACACCAGTACTGCCAGGCATGTAAAATGGTATAGACACTTTGGAAAGTATTTTGGCAGTTTCTTACAAAATCAGCATACTTAGGATCCCTGGGTGGCGCAGCGGTTTGGCGCCTGCCTTTGGCCCAGGGCGCGATCCTGGAGACCCGGGATCGAGTCCCACGTCGGGCTCCCTGTGCATGGAGCCTGCTTCTCCCTCTGCCTGTGTCTCTGCCTCTCTCTCTCTCTCTCTCTCTCTCTGTATGACTATCATAAATAAATTTAAAAAATTAAAAAAAAACAACAAAAAAAAACAAAATCAGCATACTTTTACCATATGATCCATATTTATTAGTATTTACCCAAAGTAATAGAAAACTTATATACACACAAAACTGGCACATGAATGTTCTTTGCAGCTTTATCATAACTACCAAAACTTGGAAGCAACCAAGATGTCCTTCTGTAGGTAAATGGATAAATATAAAATGTGGTACATTCAGACAATGGAATATTATTTAGTGCTAAAAAGAAATGAGCTACCAAGCCATGTGAAGACATCAAGGAATCTGAAAAAGCTATGTACCCTATGTTTCCAAAGATATGACTTTCTGGAAAAGACAAAACTATGTAGATGATAAAAATAACAAGCAGTTGCCAGGGGTTGAGAGAAGAAGGGATAATTGGCAGAGCAGAGGGGATTTTTAAAGATTATTTTAAAATGATGTGCACAATATCATAATGACAGATACATGTCATCATATATTTATCCACACCCATAGAATGTAAAATAATACCGAGATTGAATCCTAATGGAAACTGTGGATTTTGGAGTGGTTATGATGTGTCAGCATAGGTTCACCGATTGTAATAAATATACCACACCAGCGGGGGATGTTGATACTGTAGATAGCTATGCATGTGGAGCTGAGTGCAGGGAGTATATAGGAATTCTCTGTACCTCTGTCACAATTTTAGTTTCACAGCAAAGTGAGAAAAAGGTATAGAGATTTTGCCATAACTTTTCAATTTGGCTCTGAACCTAAAATTACCCTAAAACATAAAATTTTAAAAATATTTTAAAAGATAAAAATAGTTAAGTACAATAAAGTAAAAAAATATATAATTATATATAGTTGCAATTAGTCATAGTGTATAGTGCAATTAGCCATATAACTTCATATAATTTTATTTTTATATATGGTAATTCCTTCCTTACTTTTATTACATTTTTTCTTTTTTAAACCACTAGTTAAATGTTTTCTTTCCAATGTTTATTTTATCATCTATCTATCTATTTATCTATCTACCTATCTTCATCATCATCATCATCTATCTATTTGAAAGTGCATTATTATCCATAAACTGTTTCACAGAGGCTGAGAGCTGTACTTCACTTATCTAAGAGGAACGTGGAGTTGAGAATTTAACAGAGAAGAGTCATGTGGTGTATGACTACTTACACTTTCCAAATAGGGCCACTATGACATATCCCACCCCACATGCTGTTACAATATGACAGATAGTCTTACCATTGGCTGAAGGGTTCCATTCCTCTCCACTTTGTTGAATGATTGTTTCTGTATCCCCAAAGAAGATGGCATAAGTAAAGCTATGTGTTTTCCAAAGGCAGGCATAAAAAAAAAAATCATGAAATCCTGCCTTGTTCTTTTAAGAATCTTGCTCTTGAAACACAGACATCATGCTGTGAGGAAGCCATATAGTAGCCCCTTAGAGCTGCTCTAGTCTACAGACCAAGATCTAGCCTGTAGCCTGAATCAATCAACACACATATGAAGGAGCAAATCTTCATGTATGCCAGCATCCACCTGTCTAATCATCCTCAGCATGCCAATCACCTCAGCTGACAACATGTGTAGCAAAAACAAGTTATGCTTGCCAATTGCTACTGAAATTACAGTTTCACTATCAAAGTATCTACTGATGGTTATTAAGCCTAGAGTAGGTCATATACATCACCAGACATTGGGAACATTATAATACATGTGCAGTAGGCTTAAAGATCAATTTGTCCATTTTAACAGAAATTTGGATGCTTTGGAAGATATTTCTTTTATTTTTTAAGATTTTATTTATTTATTCATGAGAAACACACAGAGAGAAAGGCAGAGACACAGGCAGAGGAAGAAGCAGGCTCCCTGCAGGGAGCTTGATGCGAGACTTGATCCTGATCCCGGGACTTTGGGATCACACTCTGAGTCAAAGGCAGATGCTGAACTGCTGAGCCACCCAGGCATCCCATTTGGAAGATATTTCTACAAGAAAAATATGAAAGTGATAGGCTGAGTTGGAGTATTTGGAAAGAAATATTTGGTTTAGCATTTTAAAGATCTGTATAAAGTTTTGAGAATAGAAATTTATAATAAGCTTGTAGAAATTTATGAAAATGTAAAATAAAATTCAGTTATTAAGTTCAGTTAATACAAATGTTTTCAAAAAAGGAATCATGATGGTATTTTTGACTCATCATTAAGCATTATTATAATGATAATATTATTAACTGAGGATTTAACTTTAAAGGATCATATTTACTGGTAGAAAGATAGCAGTGGATTTTTTAAAACCATGTTTTTCTATTAAAGGATTTATTTAGTCATAAAAATTGATCAATCAAAAATGATATAAACATTTTTATATAGAATGATGACTGTAGATATCAAGAGGATTGCCAACATTTTAACCTTCAGCACTACTGTTTTTTTATAATATACACTTCTATTACTCTAATAAAAATTAACATAATATTTGAAAAAGTATGGACCATGGTCTTTAACAGTTTATTAGTGTATTAGAGTCAATATTATTTGAAATAAAGAAAATAGAATGTCCTCAAAGTCCTGTGTCCCTTTCTGTAAATAAATATGACTTTTCCAGGCATTAATTGAGATCTCAGCTATAATCACAAAATACAACTATAAATACCTATATCCTAGTCCTAAATTTATTTCCAATAATCATGATCAAATCTGTGTCTCCATTAAAGAAATCACTGAACCTCAATCATTTTTAGAGGCAAAAGATGCTTATAATAGTATAATAGTATGTTTTAAATAAGGTGAGTCTTTTCTGAGATATTTTTCATGTTATCTTGCTATTCTGCACAAAATATTTAGTTTCCTGAGCATTTTTGTCACACCACAAATTATGAAAGAATTAAACACTTGAAACAAAATATAGAACAGTTTAAAGTATTATTTTATTAGCTTGCCATTGAAAAAAGCAAATGTATGGTACCTGGAAGTATGAGAGAAGATTGAGATTATCTGTAAAGAAAAAAGAATGAGCTATAAAGAGGGTACTGTGCACGCCATGACAGTGTAATACCTACCTGTACAATATGGAATTTCCATCAATTCATTTCATAATTGACTGCAAAGTTTATACATTTTCAGCAATTGAAAGTACTCTCAAAATGCCACAGAGCATTTTCATGTAAGACTATTAAAGGCTTCTGAAGACCCAACCAAGCAGTGAACATATATATACCTGGGATTTTTCTCAATTATATAGAATGTACTTGGTCTTTGGAGTATGAACCACCAAGATATGTGCAAGAAATCTTCATTTTAGGAGAACATCCACGGAAGTTTTCCATGGGGTCTTTTTCCTCAGGTTATGTAGCCAAGTCAAGCTGCCTCTCAGATTATACCAGGTTAAAGCCACCAGTAAACAAGTCGGCCCTACCCAAGGAGGGGTCAAACTAAAGAATGTTTCAAAAATCATTATTTGACTCATTCCTCCTTATCTTGTCAAGAATTGACACCAGAATCTCCAGTCATCCCTGCAGCTAAGTATGGAGATTTTTTTTTTCCAAACTAGCAATAAATAATTCTACTTTATGCATAGTAGGGATTCAGTCAATACTTTTTTAAGATTTTATTAATTTTTGAGAGAGATTGAGCCAGGAAGAAGGACAGAAGGAGAGGCAAACTCCATGGGAGCCCAATGTGAGACTCAATCCCAGGACCGGAGACCTGAACCAAAGGGAGACGCTTAACTGACTGAGCCACCCAAGTGCCCTAGGTAATATTTTTTAAATGCCTGTAGCAGTGTAGAGTCCTACCAAACAGAAACCATAAGGCTCAGTAGGATGAAATCTATACTCTGATGCAAACTATACTTAATTTATATATATATATATATATATATATATATATATATATATATACACACAAATTAAAACTGGAACCAATACATGCCCTTCTAATAATATGGGAATCTGTAGCAATAATTACGAATAAATGAGGAAGGCCAGTCTATTCATTCATTCATTCATTCAGCCTGTCAATTAACAAGTATTTGTTGAGGACCAGCTATTGCTCTACATGGCACTTCCCCTGCTACTTTATTAATTTTTAAAAAACATGTTTAGCTTAGATGTTTAGCAGAATCTAAAACCTTTATATATCTAGAAGTAGGCTTTCTGCAATTCAGGTTTCTTAAAACAACTTTGCTTTAATCCATAAAACCAATCCATTACTTCAAGAGTATTTTATCTGGATGCCAATAAAACACATCCCAGGAGAAGAATATCAGTCACTGGGAAGTATACTTTGAGGAATTAAAATGGTCACACAAGCATAGCTAAATGCCATGGCAAAAGGATCATTTTAGCACTTAGATTACCATTTAGGTGGTTCAACTCAAATAAGGCAAGCCAACATTGTCTGGATTTACATCTAGTATATTCTTACAACATGCAGGATGTAGCCTTAAGATAAAGGAACAGGATGCATAAACGATGGGCTTACAGGTAAATCAGCAGGGGCCATTTAGCAGATGGTTACTGAGGTACTGACTTGAGAATAGGTTATTAAAGAATATGTCTTAAAATTTTCACTTCATTTTGTGGTCATGGGATATATTTTATTATGAAAAATATTTAATATGTTACAATGGGTTTGATATATAATTTTAGCATATTTATTGAGCATCTATTATGTAAATTGTTCGTAAATGCAATATTTTAGTAACATTGCTATTTCAACCAGCGTTCTGAAGGTCTCATTTCATCTTATTAAGATGTTCTAATTGGGTTGCCTGGGTGGCTCAGTTGGTCAAGCATCTGCCTTTGGCTCAGGTCATGATCTCAGGGTCCTGGGATCAAGCCCTGCATTGGGCTCCTGTGTTCAATAGGGAGTCTGCTTAGGATTCTCTCTCTCCCTCTCCTTCTGTCTCTCCCCACTGTTTGTGCTCTCTCTCTCCTAAATAAATACATAAAATCTTATAAAAAATGTTCTAATTGCAGAAACCTGAAGAATTACTAATGATTTTGTAATTAGTTTGTGTGTTCTCTATATGTAACATCATAACATTCAACCAGAATGACTTTGGCTTTTTTACCAAGCCACAGAATGACATTTGGGCTTAGAAATGTCAATCTACTTAGTAAAAGGTGGATTCAGGTTATAGCAAGAATAATAAAAAACAGTATTTTTCAGCCAGAAAAAAAACCCCACAGAATTAAAGCTAAAAAATTTTTCGGTGTGTACAATTGATTATGTGCTAAATTGAGGAAGGTAATTTAGTTATTTAATAATATTCTTCCATTTTTACTACCCCACATCCAAACAGTAAATGTGAACTTTACTTGGACACTATGATTCAATTAAAAATTCACATTATATTCAAATATCGGTTATTATGGTAGGGGGTATTATTATCATGGGGCTTACTGCATTTAAGATATTTCTGAAAGTCATAAAGAGAAGACTGATTTAATATCACAGAAGAAAAGGATTTTGCATTAGCATTTTTTTTGTTTATTTCTTTACCATAAATGCATATATTCTCTAGCATTTGATTTTGACCTGACAATATGACTCTTGGTTTTTGGCAATGAATCTGTGCATTGTCAATTTTATTTTAATTGAAGATCTGAAATTATATCAATGGCCATAGACCCCGTGTAGACTTAATATCTCTGATCCCTAGTTCATCTTGATAATTTATTAGGTATTGTAACTCATAGAGATCAGCATAAAGGCAACACATTCAACTGTTCTCATAGGTTTCGTCTTTTGAGGGGATAATTATGCAAACCTCAGGAGGTTTTGAACAATAAAATCCTATGATTTTTGCAAGATTGTTATGGATGGAACCTGAGATGTATTTTCCAAGTATTGCAGATTTACATTAAATATTTTAAATATCTATCAAATATAAAAATATGCTTTTCTGCATTACTATTCTTCATAAAATGCTTGCTTGTATTGTTTTTAGGAAGAATATTTTGACTTCTCACTTATAGCCCTACTGCCAAATATGTATCACTTAATAGAGGAAGAAAATAAAAATACGAATTTAAACTGTCTTATGTTTTTCAGAAGACTGTACTTTTATGGCCATTTAGAGCACTGTAACTACTTGTTTTTTGCTCTCCTTGCCAAATTTTTTCCCAAGCCACAAATGTCAGTTCCTACTCATCTGCTGCTCTGTTTCTTACTGACACCCTACAGATTGCTTGAGTTGTATTCCAGCTCAAATTGGATCATTTGAGTAAAAAAGGAATTTTAAAATCTGTTGCTTGTTTCTTTAACTTCTTTTACCTCCTTCCCATACAACGTTATACTATTGTAAATAGAAATTTCTATTTATAGATCCCAGGAAATCTTTAATTTAAAATAAGAATTGTATATGTCAAAGATTTTAAAATGCCAATCAATCATGTAGACATTTAAAGTAATGGACACAATAGTTCTATAAAAACAAAAAAAAATACTTTTATTAAAATGAATTTTAATAGCATGATTTCGATTATTTTCAAGTAGTTTAAGATAAACTGTCTTTGGTAAAAGGAAATCTAAAAAAATTCTCAACACTTTAGAATACTTTAAATGATTGATGATCTTTTGCAATATTTTATGAACATCTAATTCTAACAAAAATTTAATGATTCGGGATCCCTGGGTGGCGCAGCGGTTTGGCGCCTGCCTTTGGCCCAGGGTGTGATCCTGGAGACCTGGGATCGAATCCCACGTTGGGCTCCCGGTGCATGGAGCCTGCTTCTCCCTCAGCCTGTGTCTCTGCTTCTCTCCCTCTCTCTCTCTCTCTCTCTCTGTGACTATCATAAATAAATAAAATTTTTTTAAAAAAGAAAATCTTAAAAAAATAAAAATTTAATGATTTGAAATCAACCACAGTCAGTCACTGACATCACTCAGTGGTATTCTAAAGTATGCAAGAATTTATTACCATTACCATATCTTCTATATATATGGTTTCCCATTTTTAGTAGCATTGTAGCTCAACGATATACAAGATCCAATATTTTCATGTTCACCCCAAGTCTTACTTTTAGGATTAAAAAACAAAAAAAATGTATAATTCATTCATATTTAGGCCAACTTTGAAATTTTACTCTACATATATATTACTTGAAAGCTTGTCTAATAGCTAATTTCAGTCTTCACTAGCAGAAATACAATATATGTCTAGAAGTATTTAAATAATTCTCAAACATAGTAATTCTGATTCCAGGTGTCCTCAGACCATGTTTTAGGAACATCATACAAAATATTAGGTGATTAATTACAGCACGAACTATTTACCACCCATAAGAATTTTTTTTTACTGGGCACCAGGGTGGCTCAGTGGTTGAGCATATGCCTTTGGCTCAGGTCATGATCCTGGGATCCTGGGATCGAGTTCCACATCAGGCTCCCTGGATGGAGCCTGCTTCTCCCGCTGCCTGTGTCTCTGCCTCTCTCTGGGTCTCCTATGAATAATTAAAATCTTTTTTTAATGTGCTATATCACTCACACAGAATTCTGGTAATTCAGTAGTAAGCATTCTAAATCATATGACTGGACTTGGTGGGTTCATCATTTTTTAGATAGAGAATAAATTCCTTAAGGATGTTAGATGTCTGGACAATCCAAAGCCCCTTTTGAAGTGTGATGCTATCCATAGTTTAGCAGCAGTTACAGAAAATGTCAACTTTTGGATTTATCTAAGAATGCATTTTTTTCTTCCTGTATGTTCTAAAGTATCTTATAAATTCTTTGTAGTATAACTGCAAAGCAGTGGTGATTCAAAACTGCAGATTGGAAGTAGCATTGCCATTAATTATAGGACAGCAGAAACAATTGAAGAAGGATGAATAGGAGTCTTTATTCAGAAAATATTTAGTGGCTGACATTGTAGTGGTATCAATATCTATAGTATGATGATAATATTAGGCAACTGAAAAGGAATGGGAAAGAAAGTTATTATATACCACTAAAGAAAAGAGTTGCATCATATTGCTTTATAAGTGCAAATTTAATTTTACATATAAAAAAAGAAAATGGATGCTATCTTTACATATCTGAAAGGGTAATGTCTTATTCTTCATTTAGTCAGAGGTCTGCAGGAGTCCTGGGTAACTATAAGTATCTAGCATCATTTCTGTAAGATTTCATTTGAAAAATGAGGGATGTGCTTAATAATAATCCATTGGTTTAAAGAAGAAAGAGCTAACCTTTATGAACTAGATTCTCAATTTCTTGAGGTTATTGAACTATTTCTCCATATTAGCAAGCATGACTCAGAAATGTGGTTTAGAACTCTTGAATTATTTATTGAGAGTTTATTTTTTAATATTTTATTTATTTATTCATAGAGACACAGAGAGAGAGAGAGGCAGAGACACAGGCAAATGGAGAAGCAGGCTCCATGCAGGGAGCCTGATGTTGGACTCCATCCAGGTTCTCTAGGATCACGCCCTGGGCTAAAGGCAGTGCTAACCCACTGAGCCACCTGGGCTGCCCTTATTGAGAGTTTAAAAAAAGATTTTTAAAACTGCAAGAGATACATTCATAAGCACTATAATTAAATATAGAGAGAAGAAAAAAAATATGTTCAAATGACCCACAGGAAGGCAAGATAAAAAACAAAGGGACAACAAACAGAGGACACATTTAAAAAAATGACAGAGCTGTACCATCTCAGAAGTTATATTAAATATAAGTGATACTAATATACCTCCCCCAAAAAAGAAAGACTGATAGAGTGGATTAAAAAATAAGACCCAACTTTGTCCTCTTCAAAGATTTATTTGAGCGTAAGAGGGGCAGAGAAAGAGAATCTCAAGCAGACTCCCTGCTGAACATGGAGTGAAGCTGGACTCTATTGCAGGACTCTGAGATCATGACCTGAGCCAAACACAAGGGTCAGGTGCACAACTGACTGAGCCATCCAGGCGCCCCCCAACTCTGTGCTCTTTATAAGAAATTCATATCAAAGTCAAATTAAATGACATAGGTACATGGAAAGTAAAAAAAAAAAAGGCAAACCAAGAAACAGGCTCTTAACTATAGAAAGCAAACTGATGTTATCAGAAGGGAGGTGGGGGTGGGAGATAAGTTAAGAAAATAAATAAAAACAAAACAAAAGGAAAACATACAGATGATAGTAAAGAAAATTACTAGAGACAAAGTGAGGATAAAAGGACCAATCAGGAAGATATAATGATTGAGATGTGTACATACCAAACAGTAGAGTTTCAATACAAATGAAGCTAAAAACTTTTAAGATCTACTCTCTTAGCAACTTTCCGATATGCATTACAGTATTAGTAACCTAGTCACGATGTTGTACATTATATCACCAGAATTCATTTATCTTATTAGTAGCAGTTTATATCTTCTGATCGCCTTTACCCATTCCCTCCAAGCACCCTTGACTTTGGGAACCAACAATTTGCTTTACATTTCTATGAAAGATTTTTTTTTTGAGATTCCACATATAAGTTAAATCACATATAAGTGTCCTTTCTCAACAACCTGACTTATTTCATGTATTATAATGGCTTTCAAGTTCATCCATGTTATCATGATATATTACATTTTCTTTATCCATTTATTCACTGATGGGCACTTAGATTGTTTCCATGTCTTGGTTATTTAAATAATGCTACAGGATACATAGTGCTGTAGATATCTCCTTGACATAGTGACTTTGTGTCCTTTGGATATATACCAAGAAATGGAATTGCTGTGTCATATGGTAGTCCAATTTTAACTTTTTGAGGAACCTCCATACTGTTTTCCATAGTGGCTGCACCAGTTCACATTCCCACCAACAGTGCATACGGGTTCCATTTCATTTATCCTTGTCAATACATTATGTCTTATATTTTTGATGTAGGTCATTCTAATAGTATGAGATAACATCTCATTGTGGTTTTGTTTTGCAGCTCTCTGATAATTAAGTGGTATTAAGCACTTTTCCTGTACTTCTTAATTGTCTATGACCCTTCTTTGGAAAAAATGTTTATTCAATTCCTCTGACCATTTTTGAATCATTGTTGTTGTTGTTGTCACTGAGTTATATGAGCTTTCTCTCCTTAAGATAGTAACCACATATCACATACGTCATTAGTAAATATTTTCTTCCACTCCATAGGTTACTATTTCTTGTTTTTGATGGTTTCTTTTGCTGTGCGGATTTTTAGTTTGGTGTAGTTCCACTTGTTTATTTTCGGTTTTGTTGTCTTTGCTTTTAGTATCACTCTAAAAATGAATTTATTTTTGTTAATTAAGTTGTTTTCTACTACTTGTACTCTCTTGATAGTAATAGATTTCATAATACTTCCTAAATTTCAAATCAATGATTGCTATATCGAGATGTAATACAAAATCAATTATGGATGATATAACAATTAGATAAAATAGCTAGATAAAATGTTGTTGTGCTTCCCTGTGTCACGTAATTACTGTGATATGTATTAGAAAGAATAAAATAGTATAATGTCAACAATAAATGTGCATGTATTTTTGAAAACCTATTGATAAATACAAAAAACTACAAACCTGCAAGAGCAGATAAAGATTGTTATGCATATGAAGGGTTTATTCTTTGAAAAACTGCTTAGTAAAGATACCACAATATAATCTGTGCATTCTCCTCCTTTATGAGACTCTTTCACACATCACATTGGAATGGATTATACTGACAACAAGGCTAAGCAATACAGTGTCTGTTTCTGTTACCACAACAACAGTAGTCTTTACATGGCATGGTTTTCATTCTGTGTTCCTGTTAATCTTTCTTTCTTTCTTTATTCATTTTTAAAGACATTGATAGAAGGCACATAATCTTTGTATACAGTAAACATTACAATTTGAATAACTATGCTGAGGTGGAATTTTACATGACAGTAGGGAATTCACATGAGAGTAATTGAAACACATCACTTTATTATACTTAGGAGTGTAACACTTAATTTTTATTTTATCACTGGATGTCAGGTACCTAGCCTGATTCTGTTTCCAAGTCTGTAATTTTGGAACTCTTTAAAATATTTTTGTTGGCTTATTTTAACAAAAACTTTATTCAAAACTGCAATGAAGTTTTATTAATATTAGAATTACTTCAAATTTTGAATATCTTAGATAATTATTGTGTTTAGTGACTTCATAAAAAGAAAATGACTGAAGTTCTTTTTGTCTGGCCATTGTAATATCTCATGAAAGTATTTTTCATGTTATAATATCTGGTATGCATATTATAGCTCTATGTACACATATATAACTATATCTCTATGTGCATATATTTTTCTGTCATTGTTTTTATTACTAAATGTGTTAAACTTAAAATGAAAATTAAAATAGGGATCCCTGGGTGGTGCAGCAGTTTAGCGCCTGTCTTTGGCCCAGGGTGCGATCCTGGAGACCCGGGATCAAATCCCACATCGAGCTCCCGGTGCATGGAGCCTGCTTCTCCCTCTGCCTGTGTCTCTGCCTCTCTCTCTCTCTCTCTCTCTCTGTGACTATCATAAATAAATAAAAATTAAAAAAAATAAAGTATTAAAAAAAGAAAATTAAAATATAACTCTTTTAGCTTTGTATTTATTGCATTTTAATTATATCTCATGTGTCAGGGAGATGGTACTATTGCTGCTTCTTTTAATGTATGAAAAATATGACCAGAAAAATATTTGAGAAACACATGAGAAAGAGTCGGTAGTACTTTTCATATTTCATAATGAAAAAAGAAATATTTCTTTCTTTAATTCCGTATCATCAGGCAGGATTACTGTCTTGATTTTTATCAAGTTTTATGAAAGTTCACAGGTGTGAAAGTCATACTCTTCTATAATTTAATCTATCATAGTTCCCAGACAAGCTGAAAATGAGAAGAGTAGTTGTAAGTTAAATTTAGACGACTAATTTTTTTTTGTAAATTTAAGTTAGAAATTTAATTGATAAGAATGATAGTGAGGTATTTTAGAAGACCTACATTGTGGAAGTGTAAGATACAGATAAAACGAAACATATATGTGAAGACTAATGTCAGGAATGATAAAACAAGAAAGCATAGGAAGTAAGAGAGAAAGTTTGGAGAAGATCAAAACAAAGTTAAAATTGTAATACTTAGACCCTGATATATAGTCTTAACAGGAGTCTAATTTAATGCTGAGTGATTCTGAACTATTGAATTAAACTGAGATAAAATTCTTTAAACCACATCATTCACCTTCTGAATATAATACAGTGAATTAGTGTCACCTTATACATTATTCTTTGCTCATCTCAGCCAACAGTAAAATTCTTCACCAGCACTGCTTCAATATACCTTTTACAAATATCTCTGCAACTCAAAAAAAAATATCTCTGCAACTCTTTCATATTCCTTTGCCTAGCCTTGGCACTAATACTTCTGATGAACTTCATTTCTGCCCTATTGTAATAACAGTAGGTGTAGAGCTTATTTTAATGTCAGTTTTGGGAAAGATATGCATAAAGCATAAATTTTTCTTATACTCACATTGAATTTCAAGCCTTAAAAAAAATCTTGCTTGTCCTATGAATGAGAATGTTGAATAGAAAAAGTAGTTTTTTTCTTTCCATTTATTTCAATTCTAAACAATTAATTGGTTATTTTAGTAAAACTATAATTTTTTCCATTACCCAATTAACTTTTCCCTCTATTCATGCAATAAAAAAAAAGTCAACACATTCACAATTCATTTTTGATATTCCCAAACAGAGCCAACATCCTTAGAGTAAGATCATAGTTTCCAGGATGTCTACCTACTTACAAGAGTATAAGAAAGACATTCACACAAACGACTAAAGCCAAATTTTCTTATGGTTTCTTTTCCTTTTATTAGGGGATAAAAAGTTCAACATCAGAAAAACATCCTATTTCCTGAAGGTGCTCAATTCCATCAATAGGAGTTAAGAGAAGACCTATGACATATGTGCAACTTGCCCCTTCCTAACAGAGTAGAATAACCCCCTTCATCCTTGCTAGACATACATATCCCAACTAGGACATTGAGCATCAGCATCACAGATCAAAAAAGCAACAATGTGATTGAAATAAGAACCTACCTTCCCCAGCCCACATGTTTCTTTAAACAGAGATTAAGAGAAATCTTAGATACCCATTCTTCTCTCCATCCTTTCACCCTGTTTCTCCATAATTCTATGCAACAAGCCCACCAGGATGATTGGGAATTAAATTTCTTCCATATCAGTGACAATAGGAATCACAGGTCAATCTTAACTCCAAGACTCTAAGTTTTATACGTTTTTCGGGTTTCTATCAGTTTCTCTTCCCTATTACTCCCCCACACTCTTGAAGACTCTTCAGTGTTCCCTTATAATTGGAAGTTGCCCAGATCCTCAATGTCTTCTTTGAACATTCTTCTCAACATTTTGCTCTGTTGTGAATTTGGCCTTCCCCGAAAGTTAGTGTTTTCCTTGAAGTTCACTCAAGTGGTGGCTCATTGTTTGTTTCTTTTCTGAATCAGAGAACACTAGTAGGATAAATGCTAAAAATGACACCTGGGCACATAATTTTCAAACTACCCGGAAAATAAAGCAAAAGATAAACTCCTGAAAGAAACCAGAAGTTGAGGAAAAACACTTTACCGATAGAAAAACAGCACTTAGAATTGCATCCTACTTCTAAGAAACTATGCAAGCAAGAAAAAAGTGAACTACATATTTAAAACATTGAGAGAAAAATAACATCAACATAGAAGGAAAATTTAAACTGTTCCTATGGTTAATTGATCTAACCGAGAACAATTTGTTCAAAATGATACCAACAATGAATTTGATTATACATACTTATATATATACATATATATATATATATATATAATGAATATATACATGCTTGTGGAAGCCCATATACAAGTAAATTGAAAGACACAAGACAAGAGAAAACAGGAGGGGACTAGGATTGTGGTGTTATTATAAAGTACTCACAGTATCTGTTAAATGACATACCGTTGTTTGAAAGTGGTCATGGATTAGTTGTAAATGTATATTGCAAACTACAGGGCAACTAGGAGAAAAAATGTTAAAAACAAACAAATCAAGTATTGATATGCTATAAAAAAAGGAGAAAAATGTAACTGTAACTGTCCAGTTAAAACCACAAAACACAGAAAAAGAGTGGAAGACAAAAATAAGAACAGGGCAAAAATAATAACACTAAAAAACAATAACAGAAACAAATGTGTATATATAGAGAGATAGATATATGCTTGATCCTCCTTTAATTTTGAATGCAGCCACTTTTTTTCCCTTCCTCTCTTATGATCTCACAGGATGAAAATTCCCTTAACTGACTTGATGGCTTTTCAGTTTCCAATGGAGTAGAAAAATATTTGCCACTCTGCAGAATAATTGCTATTTAGAGAGATGCACAGTGAAACTTTATGGACAGAGAAAGGTGTAAAGGTTCAGAGGTGTTTTTTAAAAAGAAGCAACATTTAGACTGACATTTAAGGTTGTGAAAGAATCTAATAAACTGGTTGGTGAGTTCAGGCCATCTAAGAATAACAAGATTGAGGATATTATATTTATCAGCATTCTTTAGAGTGGGGAGCCACTCATTTAAAAAAAGCAGCAATTTGTTCAGCACTTGGCCTACACTCAGTATATACTGCTGGAACCCAGACTTTAGAGAAATTTGTTGAAATTCTCTGTACAACAAAAAGGATAAATTTGATCCATTGAGTAAGAAAGGATGAAAAGCTGAGGACTGTTTGAAGGAGGGCAGAGGAGATCCAAAAAATGCAAGAAAAGAAAAGATAGAAAACCAATAGCATCATGGATGAAAAAGTTTCTTGAGGAAAGAATATTTTTGCTATGTGATGCCTGAGATACATACACTCTTCTTCAACTTTATCAAATTTTAGTAAAGTACATATTGCTTACCAGTGCTTCTTATTGTAGGAAAATTTTAAGATGGATTGAACTCAGAGAGAGGAAGAGCTTATATTCATATCTTTGCGAATGCATGGCATGTCAGGTGAAAAGCTGGAGGAAAAATATTTCAGTTGGTATCAGGGTTAACTGAGATCTGTCATTTTAGAAATTACTCTTTTTTTAAAAATTGAGCTTTATTTATGAAAATAAAAATTGTAACTTAACAGATGCCTTATAAGTTAAATTAGCTAATTCTGTAGGATATTTCTCGCCTTATAAATTTCTTTTTTCATATACTATAGACCTAATGCTTTGTGGAACCTGCTTTGGGAAAAGATGGCTTCACTACCAAAAATGAACGTCAACAAAAAGAAAAATATCTGAATACAAATGAAATCTGTAACTATTTATGGAAAATATTTTCTATTAACCAACCAAGTAGAAATAGCTAGAACAAAAGGAAAGATTTTATTTACAGTGTTTTCATTCCTTAAAATAAGGGCCCGTGAATGGCTTTTTGTCCTTTCCTTTTTTAAGTCAGTATTATTAGTCAGAATAGGCTGGGTTAATGCAATAATAAATAAACCCTGAAGACCTTAGTACTTAAGCCAAGAACAACTTTGTGTGTATGTATTTCATACTTTGATGATTTGAGAAAAAATATGTAATGTTATAGATAAGTAGGGAGATAGATGAGAGTTGAGTGACTCTCCTTTTTTTTTTAATTTTTATTTATTTATGATAGTCACAGACAGAGAGAGAGAGAGAGAGAGAGAGAGGCAGAGACACAGGCAGAGGGAAAAGCAGGCTCCATGCACCGGGAGCCCAATGTGGGATTTGATCCCGGGTCTCCAGGATTGCGCCCTGGGCCAAAGGCAGGCGCCAAACCGCTGCGCCACCCAGGGATCCCCGAGTGACTCTCCTTTATAGCATGATACTCTTTAAAATTTGGGCTGTTTGGATGTTCTAATTCTATCATCTATTAACTACTCAGATGAGAGAATTTGGAAAAAATAGTTATAAACAATCAAACTATCTATGATACGGGAGAGCTTGGCTCTTATCTCACAGAGTCAAAGAATGAATCTTGCAGACAAAGGAGAGTGAGTAAAGGAATAAAAGTTTAGTAAACACAGAGAAAGTTCTCAGAAGTGAGAGATGTCCCTACTGGGTTGCCACTGCGGGCTTGTAGGGTTGGTCTTTTACTGGAAGCCAACCAGGGAACTTAAATCTTTTAACATTGTCTACTGATATCACCACTGAGTAAGGACTAGTGATAACGTCTTTGATGCCTTACTTCTTCTTTGGGGTCTGGTTATCCTTTGTTGGTCACAGATGACTGTCATAAAAAGATACCCTCCTCACCCACACCTAGGGCAGGGTGGTCTGGCTTGTTCCTTTATCTCTGGTTTCCTTATACCTCAGCATTTTGGGGATTTTTGTGAGCCTACTTCCATGGCCTCCTACCTAGCCCTGCCTAGCCCCATTTGTCCTTAACTCATATAGTTGCCTTGGCTCAAAAGTAGCAAATAGGTTGGCTAAATGTCCACTGTCAAGAGTAATTAAGGGACCTCATTTAAACACAGGAACAAGGAAATGTAAACAGGTTTTTTTGGTAAGACTAACACTCTTCTGCCAATGTATTTTTTTTCCTATAAGTTTGGGGAAAGAAATCTACTTTTGGTTACATTTTAGGTGGTTATGAAATAATCATTTTATTACTAGTTTGAACATTGAAAAATACTGCCTCTTACCATACTTTAGCACTAAATTTTATTGATCAGATTTTCATATTTATGAATAATTCACTATATGAGATAAAGGAATTGTAAAGGAAGAGTCATGAGTGAAGGAAACTGTCACCTACCTGACATGTAAAAATGGAAAATGTGGCATATTGAAATTATGACTAATAATAGGAAAAATCACATTTCTTAGAATATTGGTAAGGTTGCAAATACACACACATAGGAGCATTTCATCATTATAATAAGATATAATGAAAGTTTGAAACTAATTTGAGATTGATAATTGCTACATCTTATTTGTATAATTGAAATTTAAATCAGTAAGTATTTTTTGAGCATTTATGTTGTTCGAAGCACTGTACTAAACACTGGGAATTAAAAATATCAAACTGCTGACATATTCTCCAAATACAGAAATTTACATTCTACTGAGGGACACAAATAAATATGGTCTCTACAAAAAAAAACAAAACAAAAGCAGATAAATGATTGTCCTATTAAATGTGTGGCTTTCAATGGGAAATTTGGAGGTAGAGATTATTTCTGACCCAAGGTGTTGAGAATTTTCCTGGGAAGAGGTTCTCATTGAGTAAAGGTCAGATCATGGTTAAGCAAACAAGGACATGAAGATATTATCTGTAAGAATATCCATGGACAAATACACAAGAAAACGACTTTTCAGGAGATGTTCTGGGGGAAGAAATGCTTTATTTGGCTGCAGCACATAATAGGATAGAATAATAATATTAGTAATATGTATTATTAGTGGTAGATAATCCATTTAATACTTGCTTTGTGATAGATACGATTAACACTTTACATATATTAATTCTTATACAATTGTGTAAAGTAGGTTATATTATTATTCTCATTTTCAGAGGACAAGTGAGATTAAGTAACTTTATAAGTGTATACATCTAGTGAGTTATAGACCTGAAATTCAAAGCCAGATCTGGCTGGTGAGTCAAAAAAAATGTAAAAGTGAATTTAGTATTGGATAAAGTGCTTTGATTATTGGGCAAGATACTTTTAACTTCATTGAGCACATGTTGGTCTGTATTTGAGTCAGATGGTGAGATCTGCTTTCTATTAGAACAAAATTAAGAGCAGCCTATAAGGTACATTGAAATAGGAAAAAACAAAATGGTTAGTAACAGCTTCTGGGCCTGAATTTTTGTTGGTGTGATTTAGGAAAGTGCTAATGAAGTGAAAAACATAATTTTGTGAAACAGACTCAAAAATGACTTGTGGGGGAGAAAATACTGCTATTTAGAAGAAAATAAATGAAATAAAGCATGTATCAAACACAGATCAGAGTGGAAATTGTAGTAATTTTACAACCCTAATTAAGAAGTGAGAATTTGAGGCACACAGATGGCTCAGTCAGGCATCTGACTCTTGGTTTCAGCTCAGGTTATGATATTAGAGTCATGAGATTAGGCCTCACGTTGGGCTGTACACTGAGTGAGGTGTGAGATTCTCTCTCTCTCTTCCTCTGGACTTCTTGCTTGTGCTCTCTCTCTCAAATAAATAAATAGATTTATTTTAGAAAGAGAGAGAGAGAGCATGAGTAGGAGGAGGGGCAGAAGAAGAAGCAGACTCTGTACTGAGCAAGGAGCCTGGCATGGGCTGGATCCCAGGACCCTGGGATCATGACCTGAGCTGAAGGCAGACACTTAACTGAGCTACCCTGGTGCCCCATAAATAAATAATTCCTTTAAAATTTATAATTAATTTATATAGGTATGTAGTACATATCCAAGAAAGGAAGGAAGCCTAAAAGGATAGGTCTGTTACTGTGAGCCACTGAAATTCAAAGGCAGTTCATGACCATAGCAAAACTTAGTAGAAAATTACGATGATGAAATGAATTATGAATTTCCATAACTATGAGATAAGAGAGATTGCTTTCTAGAATAATCAGTCTACAGAACTAAACAGTAGTGCAGAAGGTTTCCATTTCACTAGAGCAGGGCCAACACTTGACACCAACGAGCTTCCCAATTTGTCCCAAACTAACAGGAGGAGAATAATACTTAATTATTGTTTTATTGTTAATGTTCCTGATGACCAATGATGTTGAGTATCTCATCACACATTTACTACATTTAATTTTTTTTCTCTGTAAATTATATCATTTTAGGTAGGGAAGCAGTATTATTATTTTTTTTCAAATGGTTTGACAGTTTTTCCCTCTTTTACTAGACTATCTTTTCTCTCTTTCTTTATGGTACCTAATTCCATAGTTGATTCTATCTCTGAATTTTCCCATTTTGCAGATGGGTCAGATTGTCTGTTCTTGTGAAAATTCCACACTATTTTTATTTTTATTACTATGACTATAATAATGTCTTCATAACACCCAGGGAAAGACTTTCCCCCATTCTTTGTTTTTACAGCCTGATTCACCTTCAAGATCTTTAGTATAAGATATCCTATAACATACACATGTTTATAAATGTTATAAATACATAAATTTATAAATACATAAATATTATAAGGTTCAGCAATTTGCCTAAGAAGGTTTCTGGATTTTTATTAATATTGAATTTGTTTTGTAGCTTGGAATCTTGACCTTGTATAATATTATCTGAATGCCACGAAGCATAAATGACAAGCATCTTTGCTGCAGCCACTTTCTCCAGACTTTCCAGCTATTTAGTTCCTCTTTTGGTTTGCTGTTAATCATTAATAATATCTTAGATCTTGTTCCTTTTACTAGTTGACCATTAGAAAAAAATGCTTTTATAGGTTGATCGTTTTATTTACAATATTGGGAATTTTTCTTATAGCTATTGTTTTGGCTTATTGTTTCTGTTGTCTCCCACCCGTCCATCCCCCAAACTCCAGGCTAAGGACAATGTCCTTTAACTATCGATGCTTTCATTTTGGGATAATGACAATAATCCCTCCCTTCAAATCCACTTACCTCTATTGCACAAGTGGCTAGGTGTCATGCTAGATATCAGGAATTGTATCTCTAAGTAAGAAAAGGAGAATAGGCATTTGATGACAAGAATATTGGTATTGTCCACTTGAAATAATTTTGCTTTTTTATTTTTCTAATTTACTTTTTAATCACCTAGCAAAGACATTTCTTAATAAATTCTTTTTGAGAGATTTATATCTTGAATAAAGAGTTGGTTCCAAAAGTCCCTGCAATATTATTAATTTTTTGCTATATTGAAGGAAGAATCTAGAGCTAAGTGTTTATTTGAAAATTTAAGTTTTAGTGTTTATTTTTTTTTTAATTTTTATTTATTTATGATAGTCACAGAGAGAGAGAGAGAGAGAGAGAGAGAGAGAGGCAGAGACACAAGCAGGCTCCATGCACTGGGAGCCCGACGTGGGATTCGATCCCGGGTCTCCAGGATCGCGCCCTGGGTCAAAGGCAGGCGCCAAACCGCTGCGCCACCCAGGGATCCCTAAGTTTTAGTGTTTAATCGAACAATAATAGAATTGCTAAAAATTAATGCTGCTTTTCATGCACATTGTCTATTAAACTGTAATTTCTAACAGGTAAAATATAGTGATCTTTTAGCCCATAATGCTATTAGGCATTGAAAACAATAATTATTTGCCAAAACATAGTATAGTGGAGGGTCTCCATGAATTCACATTTGTAGATTTGGTATTAAAGATTAAAGTAATGCAGAATGTTAAAAAAAAAATGTGTGATTAGAAAACATCAAATGAAGCCAATGTGTGACTGCAAAGCTATTTTGCCAATCCTCTGTACTCTCAGTCATTTAGCAAATGATGATGGTACATTTTATATAACATTTATGAATGCCTGCAGGCAACATTAAGACAATTCTTCAATTAGCTTAACGGACATATTCTAGAGGAAACAAAAAACTGTTAGTTATTTTTCATATGATTTAGCAGGAGTAAAAGCCACAGCAGAATTGGGAAAAGAAAACATTGATGGCAAGCTACAGATGTTATTTCAAGGACAATATTGGAATGGTTATTTCAAAGGGTATCATCCTGTTAAGAGCTGAACTCTGAGTTCTTCTACTTCCCTAAGATCACTTTGAAATGGAAATGATAAGAACCTTTAATGTCTTGCCCAAATAGGAAGGTGCGCAGAAATCAGAGCTATGCTTGGCAAGAGATAAGAGGCATTGCAAATAAAGCTGGGATGAGCAAGGATAACATGCATAGTCCCAACAGAATAATCAGAAGATAGAATGGCCCAAGACTGCAAGTGGAGATATAGGAGTAGTTAGAGATACCTTCTTTATGTGTTATCTTCTAATAGTGACTATATAAATATTTATTCTGTGAGTAGGGAATATTGTGGCAAACCTGGATCAAAATTGATATGCACGTTCTTATTTCCCTCTAGAAATATCCCCAAAGATTTTCTACATGATGTTGTTTCCTCTATTAAAGCTGAAGTAGAAATTATTTTAATCTCATACAGCCTTGGTTATATCATGTATTAACCTATCTGTGTAGGAAAAAAAAAATGTAAGATGAAACTGTGGAAGGCTACATTCAGATTTTATGTTAACCGTAAGTGCCAGAAATAAAGAACACAATATACTTAAAGTTGCACTCAGGAAAATTTCATAGATATGACTAATAGAGTTACGGCACTGAGTGTATCATCCTGAACTCATTCTGTACAAACACTGAACTCCAGAAGAACTTGACCTATTTTTTTTCTGTTTACCAGAGAGCTTGTACAGGGAACTTCCTACAATATCGATACTTATTATCTTTCTTTTATTGTTATCTAGAGGGAGCACTTTTTTAAAAAGTAAATGGAGTCGCCCCTGTGTATCAATAAAGAAACTTATAGCTCAGCATTGGACAGCTGAGACCAGCAGGGTGCTCCTGCTGAATACAGATTCATCGATTTTTCTCTTTCTCAGAAAGTTACTACTCCATTTACTCTGTAAAAACCCTTGCTTCCAGGCGATGTAGGAACATGCTGGATGTGAAGTAAAATCACACTGCTATATAGGTGTCTGTGATTGTTGCTTACTTAGACAAGTTTCAGAAGGCAAATAATCTAGTGTTCACTTACATTATAGAAATAAATAAACCAAAAACCCCTTATAGATAAATTAGTTCATCTAAGTTTATAAGAATATTATGTAACCCATAATAACTGTCTTCTATGTGTAAGTTTTTCCTTTCTAACATATAAATACATATTTAGTAATGACTATTTCTTCCGAAATACAACCTTTTAAAAAAATTCCTACTGAGAGAATAAGTGATTTTTAACACCTGCCATCTAACAACATTTTTAGAATAATTAAGTTTTAACACTATTTTACCCTACTAAACCAGCTTATTTAAATTAAGATCTTAGTTTGAAAACTGGAGCTTAGTTTATCACTCAAAATTCTGTTTGATTATTTTTTAAATCTACATTTTCCATTTTATAAGAATATAAGCTTGAATGTGAATAAGTAAATGCCTATAATAAACTTATATAACTTAAATTTTAGAAAAGAGGTATGTCTATTGCATAACTGTAAATCAACATTTCTTTGCTTTTAAGTCATTGCAATAATTCTAACTGAACTTTAAGGTACATCATCAAAGATATATTTTTAAAACTTCAGCTATAAGTTTTTCCCATATATGAAAAATATCTTCAAATAATCATGGTTTAAAATTTTGAACAAAAATTTTGAAATCTGGGATCCCTGGGTGGCACAGCGGTTTGGCGCCTGCCTTTGGCCCAGGGCGCGATCCTGGAGACCCGGGATTGAATCCCACGTCGGGCTCCCGGTGCATGGAGCCTGCTTCTCCCTCTGCCTGTGTCTCTGCCTCTCTTTCTCTCTCTCTCTCTCTCTCTCTCTCTCTATCATAAATAAATAAAAATTTAAAAAATTTTTTGAAATCTTACTGATTATCAGAGATAAGCCTGAGAGTATTTTTTTTTCTGAGAGTATAAAATTAAGAACACTAGAGTAACTGATAATGTATGCACTTTAGGGAATGTGAAACAAAGCTTTCAGAGATATCCCAGATAAATATATCAATAAATTCATTGCAAATACTGCCAGATATTTTTATTTGTTTTTATTTTTGTTTTTAATAGCACAGACAACTTTTTCTCCTAACTTTACTGATTATTGTGACAAATTGCCTTCTTTGCCATGATCTTGCCAACCTCAACCAAGGTTTATACTGCCACCTAAATTTAGAAATGACATCTTTTATTTTTCTCTATGTGGCAAAGTTCTGTTAGTCTGAAATTTCATCAGAGGTATAAAGTAGCATGTCATCCTTAACTGACAATGACTGGGTACAGCAGGGATATTGAATTAAGGCATCATAACATGTTTAGGGAGGCATGATAAAGTTGTTAGGTAGTTCTATTGGCATAACAGAAACTCTCATAAATTACAGAGTTGTGATATAGATAAGGAAAATATAATGCAAATGGTTAATTAGATAAGGACCATTAAAATTGTAAAAAGAGCCTGTTACAGCTATATTTATATTTATACTCCATATCCATTATCTTTTTAACATAATTGGTAATGAAATATTGAAACTACATTCCTCAGATCACTGGATTTCAGTACTCTTACCTAATAGGTCATAATATAAATGAAATAAATAATATAAGTGAAATGAATATTACTCTTACAGTGTGTGTGTGTATACACTCTACATTTGACTGTAACAATCAATATTTTCAAGCCTTCAAATATATAGCAACTCTACTCATTTTATCTGGACCTTGATTTCTCTCTAAAAATTTGTACACGAAGTTTTTAAGGATTAAATTAAATCTTTCTAGCCATTTAAATATAGTGTGCTTAAAGAAAAAAAAAAATGAAGACAGTGTGGTGAGTTATTACTACAAGAAAGACTTTGAGGACCTAGAAAGTATAGTCTTCTTCCAAGTCAGACTTTTAAGAAACTTTTATTAGTGTTCATTCTGAGGAAGTGACAATTTATCTTGATTGTCATTTTCTATTCATAAGGGGGGAGGCAGTTTGGTTAACATGCATATGGCTGAATGGTTATAAGAACAAATTGAGTCACATTTTCCTTAGACACTTTTGTAAGTTATTTTGTACTATGAGGTCAGTAGTATCATAGTTTCTCAGGGATATGATCTTGACAGAAAAAAAGCAACTGTTCAGTTTCATTAAAAACACAAGAAAGTAACGATATACTTAGAAAGCATCATTGAAATACTCCATTTATTTCTCTCTAATGCAATTCAGGTGTTCTTCTGCATGTTCTAGGACAGTGCTTCTCAAACGGTAATGTGAAAACAAATCACCTGGGTATCTTATTAAAATGCAGATCTTATTCAGTACAGCTGGGTTAGATCCCAAGGCTGGATGTCTAGCAAATTCTGAGGTAATATTAATTCTGTTGTTTCCTCGAAATACGTTTTTTTTTTTTTATGACAGTCACACACAAACACACAGAGAGAGAGAGAGAGAGGCAGAGACACAGGCAGAGGGAGAAGCAGGCAGAGGGAGAAGCAGGCTCCATGCACCGGGAGCCCGATATGGGATTCGATCCCGGGTCTCCAGGATTGCGCCCTGGGCCAAAGGCAGGGGCCAAACCGCTGCGCCACCCAGGGATCTCCGAAATACGTTTTGGTAGCTTCTAGGTAATGCTGTTCCTTCTGGGTTTTTAAACCACATAAAATATATGACATTCGTATATTTTTATATGAAAGGTAAAATTTAACACCCCTCACATTTACACTTTATCATAATCTAGATTATAAGAGACTGGTTTTATGGTCTTAATTTTATGTTCAAAAAGGCTTATAGTTAATACCCCCATTTGATTAAAAATATTAACCAAATTAGATCCTAAGACTTCAGATATTTTGATCAATTTTTCTCTATTAGCAATCTTCCACATTTACCATTAGTTCGACATAAAATGGACTCTAATAAAGCATTCATAACTCACTGACAGAGTGCCACTTAAAAGAAAACTGATGGATTTTATACAGATTTTAAAAAGAGGAGAAATAAAATAAATTTCTTTCTGGGATGTTTTGGAAAACCCAAATACTTGTGCTTGTTATCTTTCCAGGCTTAATTCATTAAGTATCCTTAATGAATAGATAGATTCATATCTATCTATGATATGAATAGATATCTATTCTATCAGATATAGATAGAATATATAGATTTCTGTGACTTTACCTAGTTTAGCACCCAAATCTATAAAGCATCTGTGTTGTGAATGGTAACAAAAACTGTGATGAGTTCCATGTGTCTTTATACGTCTTTGTGTGTGTGTAAATTGTGAACGAGATTAAGACAGGGAGATGAGACAAACAGAAAAGAGAGAAGGAAGAAAGAAAACATCAGAAAAGTGCAATTCTAAATTAACTGAAGCAGCTGAAGTCTGGGATTTATATTTGCTCCATCTTGTTCTTCGAGACCACAAACCACTGTGCTTCTGCTGCTTGCATTTTCTAACTGGGTAGAGAATCACCTGATTCACCGCCTTTTTGCCTTTGCTTTAATGACATGGAAGATCCATATAATAGTGGAATTTTATTTCTTACCTGAAAGTCAAGAAGGGCTGAAAAGATATCCTTGGTGGTGTCTTCATCAGATTTGTAAGATTCCATCCAAATCATGTTGTTAGTCTATTACAGTTTGTGTGCGTGTGTGTATGCTGGTTGAAAGATTTCCATCAGTGTTTCTGTTTAGATACAATAAAACCTTTAAAATTGATTACTAATAGTATTTGTAAGATTTTTTCCTGATATTGCACCCCAAATAAACAGTGACACAAAGCAGGACATACTACTACATGCTTTATTAATCCTGAGAAAATATGCATTACCTGATTCATTCCTGCAGTGCATTATTTCATTTGGCAAAAAGTCAACAGAAAAGAACAATCCTCCAGACTGGCTTGATTTACAATGATGTGGGGTGATTGGTTGAAAGATATTTGAACTGGTTGCACCTCCAAAATGCACCAAACCTGAGGCGCTATTTCCTGGGTTGGTTCCCAGATCATAACTATCTAGTAAACAAAATTATATCTAGGGTGTTCTCAATATCTTCTCCACTGTAATCATTTATAGAAAATCTCTTTGTAATACTTTTTTATCAACAATTCTTGTATATAAATGTGTTCCACTTAGGATCTAGTTTCATAACTTCCTTTTTCACAATAGGAATGAAGAAGGGGGGCTAAGCTCTTGTGTTGTCTTCACAAAACCGTCCATTGGGTCTTGTATTGCTATTATCTAGAAAGGAGGGATTCACAGCATTCTCCTTACTCCTGAAAACTTTCGTCCTCCCTACTGATATGAGAGAGCCTTGTTCTTGTCTCATGGAATCGAAGCATGAATCTCAGAGGTGACAGAGAGTGGGCAAAGCGGTAGTTTATTAAGCAGAGAACAGAGAGCTCTCAGGAGTGAGAGGGGTCCTGACAGGGTTGCCCCTGAGGGCTTTTAGGGTCTGTCTTTTATAGGAAACTGATCAGGGAACTTGGTGAATTTCTTGTCAATATCAAGGTGGATATTTAGAACAAACATGGTGGACTGGTAACCATCATAATAACTGACAAGATGTTCTTATAAATATCATGAGCCCAAACAAGGTGTTCCCTGCTTTCTGGTGACTATCTGTTACATAATATTCCTCTACACCAGGGATTTCTGTGAGCCTAGTCAGGTAGCCCATGGCCTTGAGATTCTTGTGCATCTTGGTTTGAGCAGGGACTATTGATAACCCCTTAATGACATATTTCTTCGTGGCTTGGTTTCTGTGATTACTTAATAGCCACTCAAGGGAGGTACTCCCTCACATTTTGGAGCTAGGGAGCCAGGTTTATTTTTTCTGTTTTTACTGTCTTATCTCTGTTTTCTTGGGATGGGTAGGAGTCTAACTCTGGGACCTTTCTTATCTTTCCCTGCCTAGTCCTGTCTGCCCCTAACTCCTTCCTACATCACTATCAAATTATCCCACTACTCAAACTTTCAGAAAAATTATCTCAAGAGACCAGAACTCATCTTCCCATGCCTTTTTTGCCTATTTGTATCAATAACAACAACAACAAAAATCCCCAAATCCTAGGCTTTCTTGAAAATCTCAGCTTCTCATGCTCTTATGGATACCATCCTGACATAGCACTAGCACAAACCTATATTCTCTCTCTCTCTCCAAATATGGAAAATTTTTCTCTACACTTTCTGGAACCCACATCTCGTCAATTTATTATGATGACTCCTTCCATATTCTTGTCCCACATGAAACCTGAATCTTTTCTATGACTGTTAGGCTCTGACCCTTCCTTTCAAATTCTCTGCAAATCACTGGGAATGGTGATGAATAGGTGTATTCTTTACTCTTCATTACAACTTATGTACCATAATCTCTCTCTCCAACTAAAACCCCCAGATTTCAAGCCCATGTCACCAGATGATATTGCCTACTTTGACATTCAGATCAGAAATTCATAGGTCCTGGTGCCATGTCCATTATAATATGCCTTGAATATATTAGCTTGAGGTTATCACTTTCCTTTTACACTATACCTGTCTTGAAAATTCTGGTTTTCCAATTGTTAAAAAAATATTATTAAAGAGAGGAAAATGTCTTGTATGTATCTAGAAAACAAAACTCTCCATCAACTCAATAAAATTAAAAAAATAATTTAAACAGAAGGAATCAAAGTGGTAAAAAAATATGTAAATATTAGTTCTCACCTTACTAATCATGGGAATGCAAGAAGCTGTGAAGACTACATATCCCCAAAATAGGCAAACTTTTTTGACAAAAAAATAGACAAAAACTAGTATGTCAGGTAATATCAATGATGGTGAGAATACCAAGAAAAGAGAACTCTAATATCCTGCTGGTGGCAATGTGTTTCAAAAGCATTTATAAAATATAAATTTCAATAATAAAAATATAAATTTTCAATAAAAGTGAATATACATATGACGTATGGCTCATAGATTATATTTCTTGGTATTTAACCTGTAGAAGTGTGTATCAACATTGTAATTGTGATAACCAGGAAATAAGTAAATGTTCATCAGCATGTAATTGAGGCATATTTAGATAGTGGGCTCTCATATATTAATGAATATTATGATTTTCTACATTCAAGAATCTAAGTATATTTTTAAAATTGTAAAGTGCGAGTAGAGGGGCAAGATGTCGGAAGAGTAGGATCCCCAAATCACCTGTCTCCACCAAATTACCTAGATAACCTTCAAATCATCCTGAAAATCTACGAATTCGGCCTGAGATTTAAAGAGAGACCAGCTGGAATGATACAGTGAGAAGAGTTCGTGCTTCTATCAAGGTAGGAAGACGGGGAAAAAGAAATAAAGAAACAAAAGGCCTCCAAGGGGGAGGGGCCCCGCGAGGAGCCAGGCTGAGGCCGGGGCAAGTGTCCCCAGGACAGGAGAGCCCCGTCCCGGAGGAGCAGGAGCTGCACCGACCTTCCCGGGCGGAAAGGGCCTCGCAGGGAGTTGGAGCAGGACCCGGGAGGGCGGGGATGCCCTCGGTCTCCCGGGGACACTGACAGACACCTGCGCCCCGGGAGAGTGCGCCGAGCTCCCTAAGGGCTGCAGCGCGCACGGGGGGGACCCGGAGCAGCTCGGGGGGCTCGGGGGCGGCTCCGTTGAGGGGGCTGCGGGGCGGGAGCGCGAATCCAACAGTGCAGACCTGGAGCACAGGGCGCCGGGACACAGCCCAGGATCCAACTTCCCCCCGGGACAGGCAGAGCCCGGGAGGGCCCAGGACAGCAAGGACACTCCTGCCCCGAGCTGAGCAGATCAGCGCCCCGCCCCAGAGCCTCCAGGCCCTGCAGACCGAGAGATTTGTAGTTATTGCAGGAGCTGACTCCAGGGCTCCATACCGGCCGCTGCCACTGGGGTTGTTGCTCCTGGGGCCTCACGGGGTAAACAACCCCCACTGAGCCCTGCACCAGGCAGGGGGCAGAGCAGCTCCCACAACTGCTAACACCTGAGAATCAGGACAACAGGCCCCTCCCCCAGAACACCAGCTAGACAGACAAGTTCCAGGGGAAGTCAAGGGACTCAAAGTAGAATCAGAAGATACTCCCCCGTGGTTTTGTTTTTGTTTTTGTTTTTTTTTTTGTTTCGTTTTATTTTGCTTTTTGATTTCTGTTTGCTTCCCCCACCTTTTTTTTCCCTTTATTCCTTTTTCTTTCTCTTTTTTTCTTTTTTCTTCCTTTTTTCTTTTTTCTTTTTCTCTTTTCTTTCCTTCTTTCTCTCCTCTCTTTTTCTCCTTTTCCCAATACAACTTGCTTTTGGCCACTCTGCACTGAGCAAAATGACTAGAAGGAAAAACTCACCTCAAAAGAAAGAGAAACAGTCCTCTCTCCCACAGAGTTACAAAATCTGGATTACAATTCAATGTCAGAAAGCCAATGGTCAGAGAGCTGGAGAAAAGACAGCAAATAGATCCTACACCCAGCAGAAGAAGAGGGTTAAAAACGATGTGAGCAGAACTCAATGAAATAGACACCAGAAGAACTGTGCAACTGATCAAGGAAACCAGGAGTTGGTTCTTTGAAAGAATTAATAAGATGAAACATTAGCCAGCCTTATTAAAAAGGAGAGAAAAGACTCAAATCAATAAAATCATGAATGACAAAGGGGAGATCACTACCAACACCAAGGAAATACAAACGATTTTAAAAACTTATTATGGGTAGCCATACGCCATTAAATTAGGCAATCTAGAAGAAATGGACAGATTTCTGGAAAACCACGAACTACCAAAACTGGAACAGGAAGAAATAGAAAACCTTAACTGGCCAATAACCAGGGAGAAAATTGAAGCAGTCATCAAAAACCTCCAAAGACACAAAAGTCCAGGGCCAGATGGCTTCCCTGGAGAATTCTATCAGACGCTTAATGAAGAAAACGTACCTATTCCATTACAGCTGTTTAAAGGTAGAAAGAGATGGAGTACTTCCAAACTTCTTCTATGAGGCCAGCATCACCTTAATTCCAAAACCCAACAAAGACCCCACCCAGAAGGAGAATTAGAGACCAATATCCCTGATGAACATGGATGCAAAAATTCTCAACAGGATACTAGCCAATAGAAGCCAACAATATATTAAGAAGATTATTCAAAATGACTAAGTGGGATTTATGCCTGGGATGCAAAGCTGGTTCAACACACGTAAACAATCAATGTGACTAAACATATCAGCAAGAGAAGAAAACAAGAACCATCTGACCCTCTCAATAGAGACAGAGAAAGCATTTGACAAAATACAGCATCCGTTCCTGGTCAAAACTCTTCAGAGTGTAGGGAGAGAGGGAATATTCTTCAGCATCTTAAAAACCATCTATGAGAAGCCCACAGCAACTTTCTCAATGGGGAAGCACTGGGAGCCTTTCCCCTAAGATCAGGAAGAGGACAGGGATGTCCACTCTCACCACTGCTGTTCAACATAGCACTAGAAGTCCTAGCCTCAGCCATCAGGCAACAAAAAGGATAAAAGGTGTTCAAATTGGCAAAGAAAAAATCAAACTCCCCTCTTCGCAGATGACATGATACTTTACATAGAAAACCCAAAAGAGTCCACCCCAAGATTGCTAGAACTCATACAGCAATTTGGCAGTGTGGCAGGATACAAAATCAATGCCCAGAAGTCAGTGGCATTTCTGTACACTAACAATGAGACTGAAGAAAGAGAAATTAAGGAGTCAATCCCATTTACAATTGCACCCAAAAGCATAAGATACCTAGGAATCAACCTAAACAAAGAGGTAAAGGATCTATACCCTAAAAACTACAGAACACTTCTGAAAGAAATGGAGGAAGACACAAAGAGATGGAAAAATATTCCATGCTCATGGATTGGAAGAATTAATATTGTGAAAATGCCAATGCTCCCCAGGGCAATTTACAAGTTCAATGCAATCCCTATCGAAATAACATGGAATTTCTTCAGAGAGTTGGTACAAATCATCTTAAGATTTGTGTGGAATCAGAAAAGACCCCGAATAGCCAGGGGAATATTGAAAAAGAAAACCAGAGCTGGGGGCATCACAATGCCAGATTTCAGGTTGTACTACAAAGCTGTGGTCATCAAGACAGTGTGGTCCTGACACAAAAACAGACACATAGATCAATGGAACAGAATAGAGAATCCAGAAGTGGACCCTCAACTTTATGGTCAACTAACATTCTACAAAGCAGGAAAGCCTACCCACTGGAAAAAAAGACAGTCTCTTCAATAAATGGTGCTGGGAACACTGGACATCCACATGCAGAAGAATGAAACTGGATCATTCTCTTACATCATACACAAAGATAAACTCAAAATGATGAAAGATCTAAAAGTGAGACAAGATTCCATCAAAATCCTAGAGGAGAACACAGGCAACACCCTTTTTGAACTTGGCCACAGTAACTTCTTGCAAGATACATCCATGAAGGCAAGGGAAAGAGAAGCAAAAATGAACTGTTGGGACTTCATCAAGATAAGAAGCTTCTGCACAGCAAAACTGAAAGACAACCTGCAGAACGGGAGAAGATATTTGCAAATGACCTATCAGATAAAGGGCTAGTTTCCAAGATCTATAAAGAACTTATTAAACTCAACACCAAAGAAACAAACAATTCAATCATGAAATGAGCAAAAGACATGAACAGAAATCTCACAGAGGAAGACATAGACCTGCCCACCAAGCACACGAGAAAATGCTCCACATCACTGGCCATCAGGGAAATACAAATCAAAACCACCATGAGATCCCACCTCACACCAGTGAGAATGGAGAACATTAACAAGGCAGGAAACAATTTTTTTGTCTGCTTTTTATTAAAAAAAAGACCATGATTCTTTGGGAGGTGATACAAGATTGCTTTCCAGTCAGATCATAATTTCCACAATTTCTGTAATAACTATAAATTTGAAAGTTTCTCACTCTCCCACCCCAATTCACTTTTGGCACCTGAGTGTGAAATGTCACTTCCAAAAAATGGGGGAAAATATGCTGATTACTGGGTTTTCATCACATAGTACTCCTTTCCTGAGGAAAAATTTTCTGGTTGCTAAATTGAGAATATTGATACAAGAATGCTTAACAATATCTCATCAGTAAAAGCTTTTTTCTAACCAACTCAATGGCTGTCTCAGAAGAAAATTACATAGAAATAGGATCCAATTCTCAGAGGTAAAAAGGCAATGGCTTATCTTATCCTTTTCCACTTCTCCTAATTTTACATTTAGAATTAGAGCAAATCTTTCAGAGGTAGCAGAAGGTCTGGCACAGGCTCTGGCTTCATGATTTGAAAATACAATTTCAACTCATCACATTCTTCAGAAGAACTCATTATACTTAAAGGAAGCACACAAAGAGGGTCTCTTCACCTCTGCATGCAGAGGTTGACCAGAAGGACATACATTGGTTACCAACAGAGAAGGATGGGCCTGGAGGTGTCTGAATTGCCTCAGGTAACGCAGGGCCCGGAGATGCACATCTGTGCCTGGCATGTGCTGTCTTAGCAATTGCAGAAGTTTCATAAGGGACGGAAATTCTGGGAACTGACAAAAGTCGTCCCCATAATAATCCAGCCATATTTCCAGCATGCAGGAGATGGCCATGGGGAGGGACAGGTGGGCACAGGCATCAGAAGACAGGGCTCTGTCACATGCAGGTGTCCCAGGGAAGCCCTGCAGGACCCGGGGCCCCGGCCTCCCACGCGGGGTGTCAGAAGCCAGTCTTGCTCCTCGTGCCCCTGCCACCTGGCGGTCCTGCCTGCCACAGGCCTGCTCCCCGAGGAGGGGCTGGCACACAGCCTCTGTGCGGGGAGCCCAGGCCCAGCGGGGTGACCATCAGCATCTCTCCTGGAGAAGCAGGGCTCCCTCCTCAGCCTGGTCCCTGCCCACCTGCCCCTTGAGTCCACCAGCAGGCGTCCGGGGACGGGGGGCATCTGGCCTGTCATTGCCCTCACTGCACACACTGTCGCTCTGGAAGCTCCAAGGCAGGAGGGCTCGGGCTCTGTGTCCTGCCAGGCCTTGCCAGGAGCCGCCCGGGACCTCCACCTTCCCTCCTGTGGCTCTGGGCTGCCTCCCTCATGAGGGGCCCCCCGGGGGTGTCCCTCTACTGACTCTAATATCCCATGTCCCACGGGGCGGGGGCCACCTGGTCCGGGAGCCATCACCGGCCGTCCTGAGCCCCTGCTGTGCCCCCGGGTGCAGGTGCCACCAGATTGGGAAGTGCGATGCTACCCACCCCTTCTGCTCTTTGTCCCAGGTGTGGGGCAGAGAGAGGGTTGGGGGTGCATGGAGAAGGTCTCCTTAGGGGTCCCAGTGCCTCCCACCAAGCCTGCACCCCATCTACCGCTCTCCTTCGCTCTTTTCCAGAAGGGGCCTTAGACCTTTACCCTGTCACAGGAATTGCAGATGTGTGGGGTGACGGTGCAGCCCCCCCCACCCCACAGCACCCTCGCTGCCCTCCTGGAGAGGGAAGGCCCTCCTGCAGGAGCCGGAGTCACTCACAGTTTCCATCATTGCAGGACCACGTCATTGTTACCCCACGCATCTATGATGCACCCATACCTATAGGAGGGCGGGGGCATCCCATGAATCGTCCTGTGGACGTGACCTCTCATCATGGGGGCTGTCACCCTCTGACCCCGACTAGGCCAGAGCCCTGGGGGCCGTCAGCTTTGTGCGTGGGGCCACGGGCAGCTCCCAGAGAAGCGCCCGCACCTGCTGGGGCCTCCTGAAGGCTTGAGCATGAAAGGGCTCCGGCCAGGCCCATGGCCCATATCCAAGTGGGCCCGGGGCGCCCCGGGGTCACCGGGTCTGGTTGCCCCAGGACACAGACCCCCGATGGACTCTGAAACCTCCCTTTCAATGGGGAAACAGGCCGCTCAGGACTCTGGTGACGGGGGGGAGGAGGCAAAGGCCTGGTCACGGGGAGGAGGATGGCTGCTGAGCACAGGCACAGCCCCTCTGGCTGACCCGCCACAGGCAGGCCCCAGGGCTGCCCTCCAGGACCCCCCTAGGCCCTGGGGGACCCTGCTCCAGGCGGGGGAGCAGCCCGAGGCCGGGAAGCTCACACCATCCCCAGCCTCCCCAGCAGCAGGTGGCACAGCCCTGGGCTGCGGAGGGGCAGGTGCTCACTCGGTGAACAGCAGGTCCAGCACCTCGTCCGTGGTGGCGAATTCATGGTAATCTTCCAAAAAGCTAAAGATGTAGATGACGTCCCTGCACTGCAAGGCGAGCAGCAGTTGTCGGACTTTGTACTCCAGCAGCTCCGTCTGGCTGAGCTTCTTCGGGACGATCCGATGCCCCCTCCAGGCCGAGGCCCCTGAACCCTGAGGTGGGACAGAGGGGACGTGCAGCCTGCAGGGAGCCGCCGGGAGGCCTGGGATCCCGCCCCGGTAGGCCCTGCGCTGGGGCCCCGTGGGCTTGAGGAGCTGGGGCTCCCTCTCCCACTCAAGCTCCCTGCCTGTCTCTTACACAAACAGGACCAACTATGCAATAAAGAAACAATCTCAGAGGATAAATGTTCAAAATATTTGGATCAATACAAGGACCTCAAGAGACACAGAGAGAGAGACCGAGAGAGGCAGCCACACAGAGGGAGAAGCAGCACCTTGCAGTGAGCCCAGGCGGGGCTCGATCCTGGGCCTCGGAGATCAGGCCTGGGGGAAGGCAGGCGCTAACCCCCGGGCGACCAGGCCTCCCCTGAGGGCTCTATTCTGATGTTCCCACACATCTGTGCGCAGGGACTCTGCATCTGGCCCAGGCTGGGGCAGGGCCATGGGGGCAGGTGTGGGGAGGGGGGATCAGACTCCTGTGGGAGCAGGAGTGTCGGGGGCCCCAGGGGGTAGCAGGCTGGCTTCTGGGACCCGGTGCCCTTCCTGCCGCATCGGGGCCCGGGTGTCAAGGGTCCCAGCCCCTGCACTCACCTTGAGCACGCACTGGCCTCCATTAGCTGTGCAGGGCACCTCCCTGCTCCTGGAGGCGGTGGAGCAGATGACCCCTTCCTCCCGCTCGCGCCCCACGTCCCGGGTGGAGCTCTGTGGAGACAGTGCCCGGCAGCCAGGCAGGAGGCCTCAGCGCCCGGTCTGGCCCCCTCGGCTGGGCCGCATCCCCAGCTGCCTCCACCCAGACACACCACAGCGCAGGTGGCAACCACCGTCCCCGGGGACAGCAAAGGGATGCGGCTGCAGGGCCTCGGAGTGACTCTGGGGCGGGTAGAGGACCTCAGGAACCCTGTTTCCCCCCTGCCCACCGTGACATCAGGGTGACCCTGAAGGGATCCCCGGGGAACCTGCCGCCCTGCAGCATCCCCCAACCTGCATGGGACCTGCCCACACATCCCTGGTTCCCTGAAACTGAGGAGGAAGGAATGGGGCTCGCAGGATGGTGGCACAGGGGGCCTGGCCTGGCCTGCACTGTGTTACCTGACGGCGCCTCCTGATCACTGCCCTGATGCCTTGGTATCTATGTTGGAACCAATGCCTACAGGAATGGTCAAGCCGCACCCCTGGGGTTCCTGGGAGCCAGAGCCCCCAGAGGTGGGCCGGCAGCAAGAGAACATCCTCCAGTAGCAGATGTCTCCAGCCAAGTGAGCCTGAGCTGGGGCTGCACTGGATGCGGGTGCCTGGTTATGGGGGTTCCGAGTTCTGTCGGGCTCTGTGACACGGAAGTGACCTCACTGCCTGGGACCACCTCCCTGACCCACTCCTGGAGGAAGCTGCAGGGGCAGCGATCATGCTGCCAATGCTTCCCCCTTCCCCGCAGGCAATGGCCTTTGTACACAGGGACACAACCGCACCCCTATCGACAGGCCCCAGGGAAGGACTCTGTGCCCCCAGGGCCCCAGCCTGGACACACACCTGGGTTCAGACACGAATCTCCAGTCTTCCCCGGTTTGACCCCAGAGAAGCCGTTGTGCCTGTCGGGGATGGTCTGCGTCTTGCCTGTGGGACAGGGAATATCCTAGCAGGTGCTTCCCCCAGATGTCCCCAGGCCACTCTGGCCTCATATCTATGAACTTGGAGGCGGGTGTCACCTGCAGGACATACCCCCACCCACACGTTCTTCCTTGGTGTGTACATGCGTCCAGGTCCACGAGGTCTTCTGTGCACACACGTGGGCACCGGTACCCTCATTCTGGAGGCCCAGAAGATGACAGTCCCCCCGGGCAGGGATGGACAACAGCTTCCCAGGATCCTAGGCTCCTGAATCCAAGGCAAACCCTGCAGAAGGTGTCGTCTGGTCTCCTGTTGTGATTCTGAGTCTGGGGTTGTGGATTTGCTCCCGAATGGGACCCTCTGTGCCCCGTGACCCTGGGTCAGGTGTTCAAAACTGCAGCTATTTCAGAAAACCGATCTTTTCCTCACCCTTCGATTCATGAGTTACACATCCAAGAAGACTGACTCCACACACATTTTTCCAAATTAAATGATATTTATGTTGACACGCATGTTCACTATCTCATGTGCTATTTAGATGAGTCCAGAAGGGGGTGGTTGTCCTGTCTTCTGGAATGCTTGCTTTCACAGAACTGAAGCTCCAGTGCAGCTCGTGTGTGCTGACTGTCACAGTGATGGGGAAGGCTATGGGCCATGGGGCAAGCGCTCAGGAGGACAAAGGATCAGGCTCTGGGCCAGGCCACGTGCAGACATATTCATGACCAGGTTAATGGAGGACATTGTGGTGTTTGTCCAAATGGGGGCTCCTGTGTTTCCTTTTTCTCTTCTCTTGGACATGGAGCTATTCACCAGGAAGCAGCAGCCTTGCAAGCAGGACTTTCTAGGAGAGAGAGGAGTCAACATGCCTGTGCCAATGTCATTTTTGCTGGATTTATTCACAGGCTAAGTCATTTGAAAACACAAGACAGTTACGTTTAAAAACTACCATGTACTGGGCCAAGACAGTCCTGCCTTAGTAGTTTCTGTGAAATCAGGTGCAGAGCGGCAGGAAAGTCATCTCAACTCCTATTATGTGAAAGTGAATTTATGAATTGTGAGGAATGAGAAATTTCTAGGTGTAGGATGGAGAGATGATGGAGGAGAGATGGATGACAGGGAGGCTCGTCAGCGATAGATGGACACACAGTCGATGGAGAAATAGATACGGAGTAACATTGCTCTTGAGAGCTATTCCTCAGCCCTCCTTCCCTGCTTGGAAGGTCCTGGCCGGCGGTGAAGCAGGAGGACCCCTTACTCGCAGGGCAATATTATCAGAAACTTCCTGGCACTTACAGGGTCACAACCTGATCTACTCTTTTCTAAACCAATATTTACCTCCCAGTAGGGCCTCCAGGCTTCCAATGAAAGCCATGGTTTCCCCAGGTGCAGGGGCTGCAAGGGGATGAGCAAGGACTGCGGAGCACTGGAAGCACAGCACAGGAAGGATTTTTCACCTTTCCTCAGCAGGCAGTGTCCAGCTGTGGCAACACTAGAGTTGTAAGGTGGGAACCACGTCCCCAGACCTTCTGTCAATACTCATCGTGCCTCTGCAGCTCTAGCAAATGCACACGCTGCAGCCCAAAGTGTGGAGCTGCACACCTGCCAGCCTGAGCAGCTGCACAAAGTGGGGTCCTCCTGGAAGCCTAGGAACAACTTAGGCTGGCCAGCGTCGCCCTCTGCTGGTCTGAGCTCACGGTGCAAGGCTCCTTCCTGTGACCTCCCCTATGGAATGGGAATAGGTGGGTGGACTTGCTCAGGTGTGGGTAGCACAGGTGGGAGAAGGTCATCCGGGAGGTGCTGGCCACAGCGTGCAGGGAGCTGAATGGATGATTCTGTGGGTGTTCATAGTGTGAGTGTGATAGTGTGTGTGTGTGTGTGTGTGTGTGTGTGTGTGTGTGTGTGTGTGAATGCAGATGTTAATCCAGCAGGGGTTTGGATACCAAAATTTGCACAGATTGACTTGCATATGTGGATTTTTCTGTGGCTTTTTCCATCATCATTCATGTGTCCTGCCCTATTGATATTTCACTTAAGATTCTTGTCAGTTTAGATAAAATAAACAATAAAAGACACTTCATTGGATGTAGTCATTCAAAATCTAACTCCACTTTGTGAATTTAAACCCTTTAATTCCAAAAATACTTGTCAGTCTTCATTCATCTAGAATTCCTGGATACAGGGCTGTAGAGGATGGTTAGTTTTCCAAAGCGGCTCTAGCCATAATGACTGACACAGGATTTCAGGGCACAGAGGGAACTATTTAGGAGGAGATCCACAGCCCGGGCTGAGTCACAACTCGACTTAGACATGATTGTTGTCGGAGAGAGAAAATTTCAGGAAGAGTGACAGGTCACTCATCACTAGAATTTTCTGGGCAGTTGGGGCTTTGGAGGACAGGGGTGTGGGATGGGCAAGGTCTGCTCTTCCTCCAGGTAGACCCTCTTTCCTGAAACAAACCCCCAACACATGCAGATATTCAAAGAATACACACATCCATACATAAAGGAATGATTATAAATGCTGTCTTAGAAAGTCAAATGGTTTTCCACATGTATTCATACCTCATTAGATCTGGTTCCAATGTATTTTAACTTTTTGAAGCAAATGACACATATTTATTTTATGTTATATAAGAGAAGAGGATACTTTCTCTACATGTGTGTGGATTCCTCAGGATAGGAAAACCACCAGCTATGCCTGAGCATCCTCTATTAAATAAGCAAAGGTAGAGTCATCAGATCCTGCTACATCAGTTAAACAACATTTGAGCAAGAAGCGTATTCTATACCCGATTTGAAAATTCCCAAATAGGACTCGGTGCATTTGACAGAAATTAGGAGGACAGTGGGCATTCCGGCTTCCCATAAATGCATCCGTATCTACTGTTGAATTTGAACTAAGGTATTGTCATCCTCTAACCCTGTTCCTATGCACATCATAAACTCAAAATTGATTCATCACAATACTTGTATTTTCATATTAACTTACTGAATATATTAGGCATTGTGTATGTACCAACTCCCCGAGGAACCTGAGATAATTGATTATTGTTATCGCAAGAATAAATATATTTAAAAATTCAGTGAGGTCAACTGTGCAAAACACTGGCAAAATAACAATTGCAAAGAAATAAGATAGTGAAGGGGCAAGATTGCCAAAAACTAGGGACCTCCGCTCAGCTGGATCCTTGATGGTAGGTAGATGCTATCCGATCGTTGTGAACAGCTAGGAATCCCACCTGATATTTAATAAAAGAATTGCTGGAACTCTTCAGTAGAAAGCGACCACCCTCTGCAAGGTGGGAGATGCGAGACGTGAATCCAAAGTGATATATCAGAAGGTGAATGGCAGGGCGGGCAGTTTACGCACCCCAGAATCGGGAAAGGGAAGGGCCACAGAGCCCACATTGCAATCTGCTTTGGATATCTGATCCGGTGAGACACAACCTTGCCTGAAATGAGCTCAGGTGGTGAAATGGGCAGACACTACTCTGGACACAGTGTCTAAGAATTCTCAGAGCCCCAGAAAGAATGGGGGTGCCCACGGGGGTGGAGTTCCCAAGCCTTGGGGTGTGGACACTGGTCATGGCCAACAAGAGTGCGAGGGGCCTCTCAGCTCAGTTGGCCCTAAAACTGGAACCACTTTGCCTAATCGGCTGACCACTCTCCACATGGGAATCCTGCAAAGGACAGGGAAGTGGGGACACTGCCCCTTCCCCTGGGAGAGGCAGAGAGTGTAGGTGCACCACCGGGGGACAGGTCTCAGTGCAGAGACCCTGGAAGGAACAGTAACAGGGCAACCCTCTCTCTTCTCCTGGCAGACTGGTCTGGGCGCCCACCACAGGCATCTGCAGCATCTGGCACACCCCAGTGACTCCTGCTTGGCCCTGAGTGCTTACTGAAGAGCGGGACCCTGATCTTTCTGCTCTCAGGCTGGAGATCAGATTCCAGCCATTTCGTGTTGGTCTCCTAAAGAGGCACAGGGGCTTTCAGGGAACAAAGCCACACAGGAAAACCAGAAAGAGCTCACAGTGAGCCCAGCCCCGAGGCAAGGGGACGTGTAAACCGGACCAGGAACAGACCCTGAGCATCAGTGCAGCAGGCCCCTCCCCGGGAGATCAACTCCCAAGATGCCATGAACACCATGTGTATGGACATCAAAGGGCTGCATATTCCAGGTGTGGGACAACACAGTATAGAGAATTTGACTGTTCATCTAATGATTCCTATATCTGCAGTTTAAAATTCCATGATGCTTTTTTGTCTTTTTCCCCTTTTCCACTGGTTTCATGTTTTCTCAACTCTTTGATTTTAAAACATTTGGTAACTTCAATTTTTTACACTCATATTTTATAGATACATTCTTTATGTTTGGCTTCTTGTCACTGGAATGAATTTTATTGTTCTCCATATATAAGTTTTGCTTCTTGACAATTTGAGATTTAGTGTCTCAGGCTCATGGTATATCCATAACCTATGCCAGCTTGTCCAGATAACTCTGTCTTCCTCCATATCTGGATGAGAGTGGATTTTCCATTGGGAAGATAGATTTGGTCTGCTTTGCTTTGGTTTGGTGTTTTGATGGCAGGGAAGCAAAAGACACGTGAAGTGACTAGAGGGGAGAGCACAGGCCTGCTCAGACCTTCTTCCGCTAGCCTTTCTCCCTGGGCTCCTTGGGCACATGGACTAAATCCCCTCCAAGGACATGAAGTGCCAGTTCTGCTGGAGAGCCCAGCCTGAAGGCCCTTTGCTCAAGCCTGCCTGCCTCCTCACCCCTGTGCCCTATACACCTGCAGGACCAAGAATCCTTAGGCTACTTCACTAGCTCCACTCCTGATATCACCTGTGAGGATAGGCCTTCCTACCCTTGGACCTCTGGGATCCTCATATTTCTGTTGTGGCATGCATCCCTTGAGTGCCCAGGAAGCTGCATTTTCCTCAGAAGCCATGAGGTAGCAATAGGGCAGCTTTCATGGAATGAGACAGGGGCCTGAGGCTCCACGGATCAGACTCTGACCCGGGTCATATAATGATTGCATGAATGGGAGTTACTTAGGGCTTGAGGGTGGGAGAAGGATCCCACACCGTGGCTTCTCTACTGCCCTCTGACTTTTAAGAGCCTAGTGTGCACATCGAGGAGCTCCTCTACCCTCCATATGCACAGAGAGAGGGAACACCCTTGAACAGGAGCTCTGGAGTGAGGAAAGAGCAGTCAGTTGTTTTTCCTAAAAAACAAATCCTTACGACACAACTATGGATGTGCTTTGGTTTGGTTTCGTTTGGGTTGGTTTGGTTTTGCTGAGTTTCATTTGGTTTGGTATCACATGGTGTTGTATTGTTTTGTTTCCTTTAGCCCACTTCAGAGATATGCCTGAGAATGAGGGACAGAGAGAGAAAGAGAGACAGTCAGAGGGAAGTACCCAGTCCTGGGTCTCGTGCTATTTGGACCATTACATGCCCACTAGTCAAACATTGCCTTCTTAGGAAATCATCTGGAGGGAAATAAATCTCCATGGTCAGGCCTCTGAAAGGAAGCATCATGATCCAACATGGAAGTGGGTTTCAGGATATATAAAGAATGAAACTGTCAACTCATCCCATTACAGACCACATGTGACCGAGGCACCATGTGGAGCACATGGTACCCACACTGGATGCTCAGGGATCCACGTTGCCTGGGTAGTACTTCATGCAGAACACTGGGTGTGCAGGAGACCCTCAATGTCTACGTGTCCCCTGAACCTATCAAGCTGCTGTCTCCTCTCAAGTAATTATGGCTGGAGGAATTAATATAACTATGGAGAGGTTCAGAAATGCTGAGCAATAAAAACCCCACAAAACAAGATCAAAAGAATAACATGCACACTATTCATTTGTGCTAATATTTTATTAACAGAAAAACACTACACACAATTCTAAATAACACTAAAGAATAAATGAACAGCCTGGGTTAAATATCGACAATCACAGTTTCGGCAAAGCTACCACCACTGAGTCAAGAAAAACTCATCTCAGGAGAAAACACAGTGTCCATTTGCAGGGCCCACAGCAGCTGTTCAAAGCTGATAACCCAAACGCAGACTTGTGTACGCCAATGAGAGCTTAAAGTCTGAGTTCTATTTCCATTGGAGTGACAAGTGCTCATTCGAAATTCCCTCCATTTCTTGGAGAATCTATTTGCAGAAGAGAAAATTGACATCCCAGAGGGAAGAGTGGCCTTTGCCATAGTGCATGGATTTCCGTAAGGAAAATGCAAGGTGTGTTTTGGGGTTTGGTGTCTGTGCACGGCCCCAGGAGCATGAGAGGCAGCAGGCTGTGGACCCAGGATTCCCATGCAAAGGAGCTGAGCAAGTGCTGATTCCCCATATGAGTCCAGGAGGGGCCACGTCCTCAGGTCCGCAGTCACCCCCTCAGGGTGCTTGGGGTGGAGGATAATGTACGAGGCCAGGAGCTGGCTCATTCGCTCTCACTGTCTTCTGAGGATGAGGACACCTGTAGGTCACCGTGGAGGACACTCCAGGGGCCACAGACACAGGCTCCGTCTGACATGTGGGGGGCAAGAGGGCCCTGAGCAGGGCCTGGCTTCTCGGGAGTAAGGAATGAGGGAGCTGCAAGGAACCGGTAGCTCCAGCAGCTTCTGTCCAATCTGGTGAAGACCATTCTCAGGGGCTGAGTGGGGGACCACGCAGAGGGCAGCCGTGGGGGCTCGGTGCACAGCTGCAGTGTCTCCAGGTGAGGTGTGGCAGGTGTGGGCTGGGGGCCCTTGCTTGGACGGAGGGCAGGTGTCTTCCTGGGCTGCCAGGGCCCGGCTGTGCATCCATGGGCACATCTGCTTCCTGGAGGACACAGACTCCCCGAAATCCCCACAGGGGCTTCCTCGATGATCCCGGAGGTGTGCTGGCTGGGGCTCCATCACGGTTTCTTTCAGGGGTTCTGGGAAATGTCTAGGGGCATCTGGGTACATTTCTTGCCTGGAGTCTGGAGGAGCATTTGGGAATTGTCTGCCAATGCGTTGCTGACAGTGGGACGGGTGTTCTCCTCAGGATACTTGGGTGGTGCCTGGGTATGTCTCAGCCCATGGCCCTTGGAGCCAGCCTGGGGACCCTCGAGGGAGACTCTGCAGGGCCTCTTGGCTCTCTGCTGCACAACCAGGCTATCAGCCCTGACACAGGGCTGGCGAGCCGGCTGAGGGGTGTCAGCGATTGGCACTTCCTAGGCACCAGGAGGTCCACTTGCTCGGCTGAGGCTAACTTGAAGGCTTCTGAGATGAGATGTGGAATGGGACCAGAGTCTTATGTCAGGGGGCTGAGTACGTGGTTCCATCGGCAGGGCAGGCTCAGGGATAGAAGGCCTCCTGGTGGTGTAGACGGGTATCGGCATGTGTGGACGCTGTGGGAAAAGAGAACACATGGGACTCCATGGGTTTGGCCCCGGCACCAAGACAAAATGAACATTCAGGAAAGAAAGAAGCCAACAAAAGGCCACGACCTTAGTAACCACCCCCTCCCCCGGAAGAGGGAAAGAAATAGTTGGGATCTGTTGACCTAGGAGTAGGGAATCTGGCTGCAGGGCTCGTCCAAACAAAGGCCTGACAGGATGCTGTTGATACCCTTGAGACATGGGGGGGACACGCAAAGTCCTGCCTCACTGCGATGCTTCCTCCATTGGACCAGCGCTTCCATCCTCTCTGCTCATGAGGCGATAGGAGTCCTGCAGCTGGAGAGTCATGGTGGGAGCTCCTGAGTGGGGATGGGCAGTGTGGGATGATGTGTCACAAAGGACAGCGGCCTGTTCTTCTCTGAGGTTGGTATGTGCTCCAGGAGTGCCCGCCAATGACCTTCACACGTCAAACAGCCAGTGTTCGCCCAAATACCAGGCATAAGGCAACATCATGGGCACCAAGGGAAAACTGCGTTCAAATCCACGCTGCTCAACTGCCACTGGTCAGAAAGGAAGTGGAGCCCCGCCTTCCCCAGGAGGTCCATGGAGCCCAGCTAGTCTCCAAGGGCACAGCCTGGGACGCAGTGCACACTCACCCTCACATAGTCACAAGATTCCGTGTCTTCCTTCCAGGTGCGCTTCTGCCCCTCCTGGGGTCGCCTGGGGAACCTGTGGAGCAGGCCCTTCCTCTGCTCGGCTTCTTGCCTGCACGAGAAATATCAGCAGGGAAAGGAGAAGGAACTCCATTCCCTGGCTTCCAGGCGGACACCTGCTCTGGGCTTGGGCCAACCTGGTCCTTTCCCTCCTCAGCCACTCTACGCCCACCTCTGCCCCACCTTGATTACAGTGGCCCACCAGGTCGTCCAGACAGTTTCTTACACGCAGAGTCTGAAAGGGTCTGCCTTGGCATGTGCCAAGCTCCATTACATTCACTGGTGCAGGGACACTTGTCCAGCCACAAACCCCACACCAAATCAGCAGGGACAGCTCCATCACCCAAATGTGGACCCTGTTAGCCTGGGAGCTCCTCTGCCTGCCTCACCCAGCCTGGCTCTGCCCGCAGCCGCCCTGCACACTGTGGATGCACACGAACTCGGGGTCCGTCATATCAGCCATGGCGATTGGGTCACAAGCCCCGTTCTTCACCTTCATCTCTCTGCCTTCTCCCTCTCAGCCTGGTCCAACAGCCCAGCCTGGTGCCACTGGTCCCACTGACTCCATGGCTCCACATTCTCCTTCAGCCTCCTGGAGCCCAAGGCCACGGGAACGAGGGTCATGCCCCAGTGTTTTATGGGGCATCTGGTGCTTGATGCCTTGTGTCCAAAGGCCCCACAGTCCCTGCACTTTACCTGGGGGAGGAAGGGGCAGGGGTCAGTGCATCTTCTCAAATGCCAGTGAACCTGCCAAGCACACGAATTGGAGGCCATCCTCATGGAGTAGCACATGGGATGAGGACAGGGGACATCCTATCTGGCTAGTGAGGTGTCAGTACAGTGAAGACCTCTGGATGCTTGCTCCCCATCTCATGGAAGGGAGAGAAGGTGAAGAGGGATTGGTGGTGTAAGGTTGAAGACAGGTGGAAACATCATTAAGATTCGGGACAAACACAAGGCTCGATCTGATCTTATGTTACCCTGGGGCTGATGCTCAGAGCCTCTGAGTGTCCCAGTGTGTAGCCTGGGGGATTTCCTGCCCATGTCACGATGGACAACTGAGTCCGGGCCACGATCTTATGGGAGCCAAGCCTGTCTCAAGACTCCTGGCAGAGCTCCTGCTTCAAAACCCATGCCAGCCTCCCCACTCACCCTGCAATCCTCCTCCTCTGGTCTGGGTACTCTGAGGGCCAGTCCTGCTGTCTTTGGCTTCTTGCCTTTCTGGGGTCTCAAGGGAGTGTTGGGCCCAAGCTGGTCATGACTGGCCGCCATCAGTCCCAAGTTCTGGAGGGACAAGTCAGTCTGCTTCGGGGATGGGTTTCGGGTAGCCTGAGGGAAAAGAAAAAAGACAGTCCTATTCACCTGACCTAGGCGTCCTCCCTGTACCATCTTACCAAGAGGCCTTAGTGAGCTTCAGGACAGTGGTGCCAAACACATTTCCCCCTGTCACTTCTCTTTCCTCCTTCCTGCCTATGCTCTCCTGGCCAAGCCACATCCCCGCTCTGAGGAAGGCCGCCCTTAAGGAAGGACTCTTGTTGACACTATCATTAAGTCTCTCCAAATCCCCTGTGGGACCAAAAGCAGGGACAGGACCTCTCCCGATTTAGGTCCAGTGGAATGCACCATGGAGCACGCAGGGGCAAAAGCGTCAGGAAAGTGGGCTTCCCTCTCTCATATCTGAATGCCCATTGTGACAGCAAAGGAGGCCATAGTTAAGTCCAAATTCATTGGGAAAACACATTCTCCTCTTCTCGATGGGAAGCTGCCCATCTGAACACTTCCATTCCATGTGTTCGTGGCAGTGCCCCCAATTAACTGCCATCGAAGGTTTGGGAGGTGAATTTCTTTTCACCTTGGGAACCAGGTGATTCTTCTTTTTGAAAAAAAGGTCAATTTTTATGGGAGAGAGAGAGAGTGTGTGTGTGTGTATGAAGGAATGTGATCACCTGAGCTGCAGGAAGGACAGAGGGAGATGGAGACACTCCAGTTATCAGAAACCCAGTGAGGGCCTGGATCCATCTCCAGAGCCTGAGATCAAGACCCGACCCAAGTCAGTCCCTGAAACAATGGAGCTGCCCAGGCGCCCTGATCCTGTGTCTTCTCTAGGTCTGCTCGGCCCACTGAAATATTTAGGGGCCTTCTGTCCCTGCTCGTCCACCACCCCACACCAATGTGACACCTGAGGCCCCATTCCATTGGTATTAGAACCTCCAGGTGTCCTGGGCATTCACAGCCATGCCTTGGCTCAGTCTCTTTTCTCAGAACATGTTAGACCAGAAAGAGTCCTTAACCCGTGGAGGAAGGGCCAATCCCTCCATCATTTCCTCACTGTCCCATTGCTCGGTCAGGGAAGGTAGGACCAGTGGCCCGAAAACTCACCTAAAGTGCAATTGTGGTCCTCAGACCCATCAGGAGAGGCTAAGAAAGGTCCTGGACAAACTCCACTGCAGTAGAATGGGTGTCCCGTGGGAGAGAGGGATGGTCAGGAATGGCCACTTCCCTTGCTTCCGGACTTTTATACTGCCCCAAGGTCACGTGACATTTCAGCCACTTCAAAGACATCCACTCAATCCTCTTAGCTTCTGCAGGGATTGAGCCACTCAGCAGCTTCAACAGACTAATGATTCCCTCATGAGAGCGATTTCTATGACTCCGTGTGTGTGCCTATGTGTGTGTGTCTCTGTGAATGGAGGTGTGAGTCCATGCGGATTTGGTGGAGATTGAAATTTCTGCAAGTGAAATTATATTGGTATATTTTAGCGTGGGAATTAGCCTCAGGACTCATGTTTCCTGAACCATTGGTATTTTACCAACACTTCTGCTGAATTTAGACCTAATGGTATTAAAAATGGGGTCAGGGTTTGAGGTTATTCAAGATGTTATATCCATTTTGTCAACTAACTTTCAGTTAAAAACTGAAATATCATAAAGAGCAAGATCTTCCAATCGGCTATAATTGCTTGATTGGATTAAGGGATTTGGGTGTGGTCCCTTTCTCATAGAGACCTTTCAGTCCATTCCAGGTCCTAATGGTGGCTCTCTCATCAGACAGCACCTTCAGGTCTTTCTCAACCTCCCTAACTGCCCCTGCTCCTTTCTGAACAGAATTTGATCAGTTTCTATGTTCAATGGATATCTCTATGAATGTCCTTTTTCTTCCTCAGTAACCTCAAGCGAGCCAAGGAGTGTTAGACGTCAGTGCTCTAGGACAAGGAAGATCACTCTCCGAAAGGTGCGCAGGTATCACATAGGAACAGGTTCTCCTCACCAGCCAGAATGTTTGTAGCTGTAACCAATCATTTGGGAATATGGCATCCATTGCTTGGCTTCTACACTTCCATCTCTCTGGACTATGATCCCAATCTACAAAGATTGTGAAGGTTTTGATGAATACCAGTTTCTGCCTAGGTGTGGTCCGGGTCCTCCACAAGAGAAATTCTCTGGCTGGTTTTATGCTTTTGGGAAACATTCCTTTGAAACTCTCTTTCCTACAAGAGTCTCTATCCTCAATCCAGTGTTTATCTGCCTCATTTTAACTGTTCCTCAGGGAATTCCACCACAATATCCTTTATATTCTCTTGATTCAGTTGGAATATGTTGTAGGCTTGTACCTTTTTTCACATTGTGGGCTTGGCAGGTGTAGATGCAGGTAGGAGGGCCCTGGGTTAGCCTGTGGTTTGAAAGTGTCGTTATGGCTTCTTCCGCCCACAGAATTGGTAGTGTCTGCTGAAACATTTTTGAGTCGACACGACAATTCATTCCTACTTGTGACCATGATCCTTTGCATTGGAAAAGGAGGCATCTTTGTGCAGGATAGAATAGTGAAGAATAATGAAGTTTAGGAAATCGTATGTCTTAGGAAAGGTGGAAACCTAAGTCTATGTGTCTTCTTTACTGACCAGAGGCCAAGAGAAACAGGAACATTTTGCCAGGCCTTGGTCAGTGACTGGGCTTCACAAGCCCTGGGGCCCTGCTGAATTCTTGATGTTCACTTGTCGTCCCTGGACACTAAGAGAATAAAAGTGTCATCTCTGAAGCCACCATGTTTTCGGATATTTATTCTGTACCCATGGAGTCCAATTAAAAAACATGTGTAGGATGCTCTGTATGATATCTCCATTTTTAACTGAAAGTTTTAATTGACAAAATGAATATTACATCATGATTATCCTCAAACTTTGACCCCGTTTTTATTAACATTAGGTCTAAATTCAGCAGAAGTGTTGGTAAAATACCAATAGTCAGGAAACATGAGTCCTGAGGTTAATTTCCATGCTGAAATGTACCAATATTTTTTCACTTGCAGAAATTTCAATCTCCACCAAATCCGCATGGACTCACACCTCCATTCACAGAGACACACACACACAGGCACAAACACACAGTCATAAAAATCGTTCTCATGAGGGCATCATTAGCCTCCTTGCAGCTGCTGATTGGCTCAATCCCTGCAGAAGCTAAGAGGATTAGGTGGATGTTTTTCAAGTGGCTGAAATGTCACATGACCTTGGGGCAGTATAAAAGTCCGGGAGCAAGGGAATTGGCCATTCCTGACCATCCCTCTCTCCCACGGGACACCCATTCTACTGCAGTGGAGTCTGTCCAGGACCTTTCTCAGCCTCTCCTGATGGGTGTGAGGACCACAATTGCACTCCAGGTGAGTTTTTGAGCCACTGGTCCTACCTTCTCTGACCGAGCAATGGGACAGTGAGGAAATGATGGAGGGATTGGCCCTTCCTCCACGGGTTAAGGATTCTTTCTGGTCTAACATGTTCTGAGAAAAGAGACTGAGCCAAGGCATGGCTGTGAATGCCCAGGACACCCGGAGGTTCTAATACCAATGGAATGGGGCCTCAGGTGTCACATTAGTGTGGGGTGGTGGACGAGCAGGGACAGAAGGCCCCTAAATGTCTCAGTGGGCCCTGCTGGACTAGAGAAGACACAGGATCAGGGCACATGGGCAGCTCCCTTTTTTCAGGGACTGACTTGGATCAGGTCATGATCTCAGGGTCTGGAGATGGATCCAGGCCCTCACTGGTTATCCTGATAAGTGAGTTTCTGCTTCTCCCTCTATCCTTCTTACAGCTCAGATGATCACTCTGATTACACATGCACACACTCTCTCTCGTAAATAACTTACATTTTTCAAAACAAGAATTTCCTAGTTCCCACAAGCTAAAAAATATATATATTTCTCAAATATGGTGGGGCTGTATTGGGGACATTGCCAAGAACACATGAAATGGAAGTGTTCATAGATTCAGGTGGGCAGCTCCCCATGGAGTAGAGGAGAATGTGTTTCCCAAGTGACTTTGGACTTAATCATGGTTTGCCCCGGAGGGGCATTCAGATATTAGAGAGGGAAGTCCACTTTCTCGAAGCCTGTTCACTTTGAGTCCTCCATGGTGGATCCCTCTGGACCTCAATTAGAAGAGGTGCTGTCCCTGATTTTACTTCCAAAGGGATTTTGGAGAAACTTAATGATAGTGTTGGCAAGGGTCCTTCAAGGCAGACTGAACAACCCTCCTTCTTGGTGGCATCCATCAGAGCAGGGATGTGGCTTGGCCAGGAGGGCATAGACAGGAAGGAGGAAAGGGAAGTGACTGGGGGAAACGAGTGTTTGGCACCACTGTCCTGTGGACAGGCTTAGGCTCGCTAAGGCCTCCTTGGGAAGACGGTACAGGGAGGAGCCCTATATCATGGTGAATAGGACTCTTTTGTTTCTTTTCCCTCAGGCTACCAGAAACCCATCCCCGAAGCAGACTGACTTGTCCCTCCAGGACGTGGGACAGATGGTGGCCTGTCACTCCCAGCTTGGGCTTGACTGACCCTTGAGACCCCAGAAAGGGAAGAGGCCACAGACAGCAGAACTGGCCCTGAGAGTTCCCAGACCAGAGGAGGAGGACCCCAGGGTGAGTGGGGAGGCTGGCATGGGTTTTGAAGCAGGAGCTCTGCCAGGAGTCTTGAGACAGGCTAGGCTCACAGAAGATCATTGACCAGACCCTGTTGTCCATCCTGACATGTGCTGGAATCCAAGCAGTCTACACATTGGGACACTCAGAGGTTCTGAGCATCAGCCCCAGAGCATCACAAGATCAGATCCATGCTTGTGTTTGTCCCAAATCTTAATGATGTTTCTACCTGTCTTCAACCTGACATCTGCAATCCCTCCTCCCTGCCCCGCCAGCCCATTGGCTGTGGGAGGATGCATCCTGAGGTATTCACTATGCTGGCACCTCACTAGCCAGATAGGATGTCCCTGTCCTCATCCCATGTGCCACTCCTGGGGATGGCCTCCCATTCATGTGCTTGGCAGGTTCACTGGCATTTGAGTGGATGCACTGACCACTCCCCTTTCCTCCAAAGGTAAAGTGCAGGGACTGTGGGGTCTTTGGACACAAGCCATCAAGAATCAGATGCCACAGAAAACAGTGGGGTGTGATACTCCTCCCTGTGGTTCCTTTCCAAGAGGCTGAAGGAGAATGTGGAGCCGGGGAGTCAGTGGGACCAGCGGCGGCACCAGGCTGGGCTGTTGGACCAGGCTGAGAGAGAGAAGGCAGAGAGACGAAGGTGAGGAATGGGGCTTGTGACCCGAACGCCAGGGCTGATATGACAGACCCCGAGTCCGTGTGCATGCACAGTGTGCAGGGCGACTGTGGGCAGAGCCAGGCTGGGCGAGGCAGGCAGAGGAGCTCCCAGGCTAAGAGGGTCCACATTTGGGTGATGGAGCTGTCCCTGCTAATTTGGTTTGAGGTTTGTGGCTGGACACGTGTCCCTGCACCAGTGAATGTATGGGGCTTGGCACATGCCAAGGCAGACCCTTTCTGACTCTGCATGCAAGAAACTGCCTGGAGGACCTGTTCAGCTCCCTGTAGTTAGGATGAGGGGCAGAGGTGTGTGTAGAGTGGCTGCGGAAGGAAAGGACCAGGTTGGCCCAAGCCCCGAGCCAGTGTCCGGCTGGAAGCCAGGGAAGGGAGTTCCTTCTCCTTTCCATGCTTTGATTTCTCGTGCAGGCAAGAAGCCGAGCAGAGGAAGGCCCTGCTCCACAGGTTCCCCAGGAGACCCCGGGATAGGCAGAAGCACACCTGGAAGGAAGACACAGAATCTTGTGACTATGTGAGGGTGAGTGTGCACTGCTTCCCGGGCTGTGCCCTTGGGGACTCGCTGGGCTCCAAGGGCCTCCTGGGGGAGGTGGGGCTCCACTTTCTCGCTGACCAGTGGCAGTTGAGTAGTGTGGTCTTTGCACCCTTTTTTTCCTTGGTGCCTAGGATGCTTTGTATGTGTGTGAACAGTGGCTGTTTGACATGTGAAGGTCATTGGCGGGCACTCCTGGAGCACATACCATTCTCAGAGAAGAACAGGCCTCTGTCCTTCATGACAGGTTACCCCCAGCCCATCTTCACTCAGGAGCTCCCACTATGACTCTCCAGAAGCAGGACTCCCATCGCCTCCAGAGCAGATTGGATGGAAGAGCCGGTCCAACGGAGTAAGCATAGATGTGTCGCCGGACCGTCTGATGTCAAATGTGCATCAACATCCTGTCATGCATTTGTTCTGGAACCACCCTGGAGCCGGATTCCCCACTCCTAGGTGAACAGTTGCCATTTCTGTCTTTCCCTGGTCTAGGGAGGTTGCGGAGGTCTTGGGAATTTGTTGATCTCTTTCTTGCACAAATGTTCATTTTGCTTTGGTGCCGAGGCCAAACTCATGGTGTCCTGTGTCTTTTCTTTTCCCACAGCGTCCACACATGCCGATGCCCGTCTACACCACCAGGGGCCTTCTATCCCTGAGCCTGCCCTGCTGATGCAGCCACGTACTGAGACCCCTGACATGAGACTCCGGTCCCATTCCACATCTCATCTCAGAAGCCCTCAAGTTAGCCTCAGCCCAACTGGTGGACCTCCTGGTGCCCAGGAAGTGCCGATCGCTGACACCCCTCAGCCGGCTCACCAACCCTGTGACAGGGCTGATAGCCTGGTTGTGCAGCAGAGAGCCAAGAGGCCCTGCAGAGTCTCCCTCGAGGGTTCCCAGGGTAGCTCCCAGGGCCATGGGCTGGGACACACCCAGGCACCACCCAAGTATACTGAGGAGAACACCCGTCCCGCTGCCAGCAACGCATTGGCAGACAATTCCCAAATGCCCCTCCAGACTCCAGGCAAGAAATGTACCCAGATGCCCCTAGACAGGTCCCAGAACCACTGAAAGAAACCGTGATGGAGCCCCAGCCAGCACACCTCCGGGATCATTGCAGAAGCACCTCTGGGGATTTCAGGGAGTCTGTGTCCTCCAGGAAGCAGACGTGCCCGTGGATGCACAGCTGGGCCCCCAGAGACCAGGAAGACACCTGCCCTCCGTCCAAGCAAGGGCCCCCAGCCCACACCTGCCACACCTCACCTGGAGACACTGCAGCTGTGCACCGAGCCCCCACGGCCGCCCTCTGCACGGGCCCCCACTCAGCCCCTGAGAATGGTCTTCACCAGATTGAACAGAAGCTGCTGGAGCTCCCGGTTCCTCGCAGCTCCCTCATTCCTTCCTCCCGAGAAGCCAGGCCCTGCTCAGGGCCCTCCTGCCCCCCACATGTCAGACAGAGCCTGTGTCTGTGGCCCCTGGAGTGTCCTCCATGGTGACCTACAGGTGTCCTCATCTTCAGAAGACACTGAGAGCGAATGAGCCAGTTCCTGGCCTCAGACATTGTCCTCCACCCCACTGCACCCTGACGGGCTGACTGCAGACCTCAGGACGTGGCCCCTCCTGGACTCATGTGGGGAATCAGCACTTGCTCTGCTGCTTTGCATGGGAATTCCTGGGTCCACAGCCTGCTGCCTCTCATGCTGCTGGGGCTGTGCACAGACACCGAACCCCAAAGACACACCTTGCAGTTACCTTAAGGAAATCCATGTGCTGTGGCAAAGGCTACTCTTCCCTCTGGAATGTCAATTTTCACTTCTGCAAATAGATTCTCCTAGAAATGGAGGGAATTCCGAATGAGCACTTGTCACTCCAATGGAAATAGAAACTTAGACTTTAAGCTCTCATTGGAGTACACATGTCTGCATTTGGGTTTTCAGCTCGAACAGCCCCTGTGGGCCCTGCAAATGGACATTGTCTTTTCTCCTGAGATGAGTTGTTTTGTATCAATGGTAGTAGCTTAGCGGGAACTGTGATTGTCGATATTTAACCCTTTCAGTTCGTTTATTGTTTAGTGTTAATTTAGAATTGTGTGTAGAGTTTTATTTCTCTTAATAAAATATTAGCACCGATGAATAGCATTCAAGGCTCTCTTTTGATCTTGTTTTGTGGGGTTTTTATTGCTCAGCATTTCTGAACCTCTCCATAGTTATATTAGTTCCTCCAGCCTTAGTTACCTGATGGGAGACAGCAGCTTGATAGGTTCAGGGGATACGTAGACATTGAGGGTCTCCTGCACACCCAGTGTTCTGCATGAAGTACTACCCAGGCAACATCGATCCCTGAGTATCCAGTGTGGGTTCCATGTGCCCCACATGGGGTCGTGGGGTCGCGGTTGCACATGGTCTGCAATGGGATGAGTTGACGGTTGCCCTCTATACATATCCCGAACACAGTTCAATGCTGGATCATGATACGTCCTTTCTGAGGCCTGGGCATGGAGATTTTTCACCCTCCAGATGATTTCCCAAGGGGGCAGTGTTTGACAAGTGGGCACGTAGTGGTCCAATAGCATGAGACCCAGGACCGGTTGCTTCCCTCTGACTCTCTCTCTTTCTCTGTCCCTCATACTCAGGCATATCTCTGATGTGGGCTCATGGAAACAAAACCATACAACACCATGTGAAACCAAACGAAATGAAACCAAATCAAATGACCCCAAACCAAACCAAACCAAACCAAAGCACATCCATAGTCATGATAAGAGAATTTCTTTTTTTAGGGGAAACAACTGACTGCTCTTTCCTCACTCCAGGGCACCTGTTTAAGGGTGTTCCTTCTCTCTGTGCAGATGCCTGTAGGTGGAGGGTAGAGGAGCTCCTCCATGAGCACACTGGGCTTTTAAAAGTCAGAGGGCAGTACAGAAGCCACGATGTGGGATCCTTCTCCCACCCCCAAGCCCTAAGGAACTCCCACTCATGCAATCCTTATGTGACCCGGATCACAGTCTGGTTCCTTGAGCCTCGGGCCCTGTCCTCATCCGATGAACACTGTCCTATTGTTATCTCATGGCCTCTGAGGAAAATGCAGCTTCCTGAGCTCTCATGTGATGTGTGCAGTAATAGAAATGTTCCCTACTTCTTGGAAGCCTATGAAGATCCCAGAGGTCCAAGGGTGGGAAGGCCTATCTTCACAGGGCATGTATCCTGGATGACCTTCACCCACCTGTGCTACCCACACCTGTGCAAGTCCACACATCTGTTTCCATTCCATAGGGGAGGTCACAGGAAGGAGCGTTGCACGGTGAGCTTAGACAAGCAAAGGGCGACGCTGGCCAGCCCAAGTTGTTCCTAGGCTTCCAGGAGGACCCCACTTTGTGCAGCTGCTCAGGCTGGCAGGTGTGCAGCTCCACGCTTTGGGCTGCAGCGTGTGCATTTGCTAGAGCTGCAGAGGCATGATGAGTATTGACAGAAGGTCTGGGGACGTGGTTCCCACCTTGCAACTCTAATGTTGCCACAGCTGGACACTGCCTGCTGAGGAAAGGTGAAAAATCCTTCCTGTGCTGTGCTTCCAATGCTCTGCAGTCCTTGCTCATCCCCTGTGCAGCCCCTGCACCTGGGGAAACCCTGGCTTTCATTGGAAGCCTGGAGACCCTACTGGGAGGTCAATATTGGTTTGGAAAAGAGTAGATAAGCTTGTGACCCTGTAAGTGCCAGGAAGTTTCTGATAATATTGCCCTGCGAGCAATTGCTCCTCCTGCTTCACCCCTGGCCAGGACCTTCCAAGCAGGGAAGGAGGGCTGAGGAATAGCTCTCACGAGCAATGTTACTCCATATCTATTTCTCCATCAACTGTGTGTCCATCTATCGCTGACGAGCCTCCCTGTCATCCATCTCTCCTCCATCATCTCTACATCATACACCTAGAAATTTCTCATTCCTCACAATGCACATATTCACTTTCACATAATAGGAGATGAGATGACTTTCCTGCAGCTCTGCACCTGATTTCACAGAAACTACTAAGGCAAGACTGTCTTGGCCCAGTACATGGTAGTTTTTAAACGTAACTGTCTTGTGTTTTCAAATGACTTAGCCTCTAAATAAATCTAGCAAAAATGACATTGGCACAGGCATGTTAACTCTTCTCTCTCCTTGAAAGTCCTGCCTGCAAGGCTGCTGCTTCCTGGTGAATAGCTCCATGTCCAAGAGAAGAGAAAAAGCGAATACAGGAGCCCCCGTTTGGACAAACACCACAATGTCCTCCATTAACCTGGTCATGAACATGTCTGCACATGGCCTGGCCCAGAGCCTGATCCTTTGTCCTCCTGAGCGCTTGGCCCATGGCCCATAGCCTTCCCCATCGCTGTGACAGTCAGCACACACGAGCTGCACTGGAGCTTCAGTTCTGTGAAAGCAAGCGTTCCAGAAGACATAGGACAACCACTCCCTTCTGGACTCATCTAAATAGCACATGAGATAGTTAACATGCGTGTCAGCATAGATATCATTAAATTTGGAATAATTTGTGTGGAGTCAGTCTTCCTGGATGTGTAACTCATGAATTGAAGGGTGAGGAAAAGATCGGTTTTCTGAAATAGCTGCAGTTTTGAACACCTGACCCAGGGTCACAGGGCACAGAGGGTCCCATTTGGCAGCAAAACCATAACCCCAGACTCAGAATCACAACAGGAGTCCAGATGTAGACCTTCTGCCTCCGACCTTCTTCAATGCAGACCTCCCTCCTTGGGAAACACTCACAGTCAAACACACACACACACACAAATAAAATAATATTGTTGAAAGATAAACTCAAAATGGATGAAAGATCTAAATGTGAGACAAGATTCCATCAAAATCCTAGAGAAGAACACAGGCAACACCCTTTTTGAACTCGGCCATAGTAACTTCTTGCAAGATACATCCACGAACGCAAAAGAAACAAAAGCAAAAATGAACTATTGGGACTTCATCAAGATAAGAAGCTTTTGCACAGCAAAGGATACAGTAAACAAAACTCAAAGACAACCTACAGAATGGGAGAAGATATTTGCAAATGACGTATCAGATAAAGGGCTAGTTTCCAAGATCTATAAAGAACTTATTAAACTCAACACCAAAGAAACAAACAATCCAATCATGAAATGGGCAAAAGACATGAAGAGAAATCTCACAGAGGAAGACATAGACATGGCCAACATGCATATGAGAAAATGCTCTGCATCACTTGCCATCAGGGAAATACAAATCAAAACTACAATGAGATACCACCTCACACCAGTGAGAATGGGGAAAATTAACAAGGCAGGAAACAACAAATGTTGGAGAGGATGCGGAGAAAAGGGAACCCTCTTACACTGTTGGTGGGACTGTGAACTGGTGCAGCCACTCTGGAAAACTGTGTGGAGGTTCCTCAAACAGTTAAAAATAGACCTGCCCTACGACCCAGCAATTGCACTGTTGGGGATTTACCCCAAAGATACAAATGCAATGAAACGCCGGGACACCTGCACCCCGATGTTTCTAGCAGCAATGGCCACGATAGCCAAACTGTGGAAGGAGCCTCGGTGTCCAACGAAAGATGAATGGATAAAGAAGATGTGGTTTATGTATACAATGGAATATTACTCAGCTATTAGAAATGACAAATACCCACCATTTGCTTCAACGTGGATGGAACTGGAGGGTATTATGCTGAGTGAAGTAAGTCAGTCGGAGAAGGACAAACATTATATGTTCTCATTCATTTGGGGAATATAAATAATAGTGAAAGGGAAAATAAGGGAAGGGAGAAGAAATGTGTGGGAAATATCAGAAAGGGAGACAGAACGTAAAGACTGCTAACTCTGGGAAACGAACTAGGGGTGGTAGAAGGGGAGGAGGGCGGGGGGTGGGAGTGAATGGGTGACGGGCACTGGGTGTTATTCTGTATGTTAGTAAATTGAACACCAATAAAAAAAAATAAAAATAAAATCAGTTTTTACCATAAAAAAATAATAATAATGTTGTTGAATTTGAAAGACAAATAGTTTTCCTGACGTTTTCTTATCCCATCACTTTTTGCTACAATGTTGTTCTACATTTTGGAGCAAACAACTCATATCTAACACATATTAGAAAAGAGGACAAGTGGCTAGTTACTTGGATGTGTCTGTGGATTACTCTGGAAAGAGAAATGATGTGAGATGTTAATACATCTTTTTTTTTTTTGAGAAGCAATATTAACACTCATCTGATAACTCATCATTTTCTCTTGACAAATTTCAGCAAGAACAGTGTTCTATTTTAACATTAATCCTTCCAAACATGACTCCATGAGTTTGATGGAAACCGGAAGGACAAGGAGATACTTGCCTTCCCTAAAAGCATCTTTTCTACTCATGATATTAAATGAGATGTTACATTGTCTGACCATAGTCACATCAATGCTCTTATAAAAAGAAGTGTTATTTCTGTGAATATTTCCTTTAGAAATGTGGGTGTTTGGATGACTGCAAGGGGCAAGACCAAATCCACTGACTTGGCATCAGTAATTGCTCAAATAGTGGTCCATGTGAGGGCACCTTCTGGTGTGCCCACAACCAGGGTCACCCTGCCAGTCATTGTGTTGGTATTATCCAAAGCCTTGACTGAGCTGCATATACATTTGGGAAGAAAATTTCCTGGAAAACCTCGAGAATGTAATACCATTGCCTGAGCTTCCTCCAAACCTTTCACCTGAGCGCAGAGCCCAGGGTCCACAGTTTTCAAAGTAGCGTCCCCGGGGGGAATTTGAGGTCCTCAGATATTCTGTAATTATCCACTGTCCCCTTAGGGCCCTAGGAAATGCTCACACTGCAGCCCAAGCCATGGAGGTGCAGACCTCCCTCCCTGGGCACCTGCACAGAGTCAAAGCCTCCTGGAAGTGTAGGAAATGGCTCTGGTTGCCCACGTCGCCCCTGGTGCTCCAAGGGCTCCTTGCACGATGCCCCCTGGTGACCTCCCTGGACAGCATGAAGCCAAGAGTGTGGACTTCCTGAGGTGTGGGTGGAGCGCACTGCAGAAACTCCCGTGGGAGCTGCGAGCAGCAATCACGCAGGGAGCTGCGAGGATGCTAATGAATGTCCTCATGAGACCACTTCAGTCACTATGAGCGTGGGCATGTGTGTGTGTCTCTGTGACCAGAGATAGGGAAATAGAATTTGGCTTCTCCTCAGAATTGAAAGAGGTCAGGTGACTGTGCACACACCTTGCAGCAGCTGAAGGAAAACAAGCACACCACTGCCACAGCCCCAAACTCTATCTGCAGGAAAGATTCCTTTAAAAGGGGAAGATAGAATAAACGTATATTCAGGGCAAAGAAAATTGAAAGCCTTTTTCTCTAGGAGAGATTCCCTACAGTAACTATAAAAGGAAATTCTTCAGGCTGAAGGGAAATACCAGAAGGAAATGTGGTTTTCAAGGAAAATGAAAAAGATCAGAAAAGATAAATATCAGTGTAAGTACTTAAAAAATACATTGTCTTTTAATTTATTTGAAATTTATGTAACTTCTTAAAGCAAAATCTGTAACATTGCCTTGTGGGTTTATACTGTATGTGGATGTGATACATACAAAAAATATAGCAAAAAGACTATGAGAATAGGAAGAAATAGGTCTACCTATATGATTACAAGCCTTCCAAATTTTAAGGAAAATGAATTAACATCAACCCTAAGTTGGATGTGTATTGATAATACCAGTGAAGCCATTAATTATAATACATATATTATAATGCAAATTTTGACACAAATATCCCAGTAATCGGAAGAAGATAAGAGAGAGAGAACAGAGGAACAAAGTCAAGGAGAACAAACATGTCAAAAATAGTCAATTGATAGACCAACATCCTACTAATCTATCATTAATTACGTAAAAATGTTAAGGGACTGAATATTCTCCTTAAACAGCAGAGATAATCATATGGATTAAATAGGAAGACAAAACTACATGTTATTCATAAAGGAATCTTCTCTCCAAACATTTTTTTCCTTTGAGATAATTATAGACTCACAATAAGTTCCAAAAATGGTACAGAGAGGTCTTAGGCACCCATCACCCAGCCTACTGCAATGGGGACATTGTCCATAATTGTGAATTGTCAAAGCTAGGAAATAAAGTGGCAGAGTAACCTCAGATCACAAATTATAAGGAAAGCATTAAATATAAAAAGACAAAGAAAGGCTGAAAACACATGAATGGAAAAACATAAACTAAGAAAATATCTAGAGTAAGGAGGCTGGAGTGCCAATATTCATTTCAGATAAAAAAGAAGGTTATCAAATGGAGAGTGGGATGCTGCATAACACTTTTACACAATAACTGGATGGATTAAAATGGGGAAACACAGTTCTACAATGAGAGCAGAAGATTTTGATGTCATTCTTTCCAGCAAAGGCTAGAACCAAAATTAACAAACACGGGTTTGATGTAAACAACACTACCACCACGTTGAGTGAATTGGTATTTATGGAATACAACCCAAAATGACTGCAAAACACACATACACACCTTTTTCAAGTACATATGACACATTCATCAACACAGATCACATGCTGGGCTATAAAACACATATACTTTTGTTGAACTATTGATTTCTCTCTTCAGTGTGTCAGTTCCCACTTCATGTATTTCGTGGCTCTTGTTAGGTTTATACACGCTTATAATGCTCATGTGTTCTTAAGGGGTTGACGTGTCTACCACTATACGGGGTTCTCTTGTCTCTCGCTCCATCTTTTTCCATCCTTCTACTTTTGACCTCTTCATTTCATTGAATCCAGCATGTCCCTTTCACACAAGCACACAGCATATAGTTGGATCTTTAAAAACTTTTTTTAAAAACCATTCTGCTAGACTCTACCTGGAGTATTTAATTCATTTGCATTTAATACCATAATTGATGAGGTAGGATTTACATCTGCCATTTGCTATTATACTTTTCTTTTTATTATTAAGCATTTATTTATCTATGGGGGGGCGGGAGAGAGAGAGAGAGCTTAGGTGGAGGGTGGGGAGGGACAGTGGGAGAGAGAGAATTCCAATAAGGCTCTGTGTTGGGCTCAGATTCACAATCCTGAGTCATGACCTGAGCCAAAATCAAGAGTCAGAAGCTTAACCAGCTAAGCCACCAGGTGCCCCTGCTATTTGTTTCCTAAATTTCTCCTCCACCCACCTTTCCTGCATTACTGACTTCTTTTGTGTTAAACAGATATTTCCTGAGGTACCATTTGAATTTCCTTGTCAAATATCAGTGACTCTTGATCCTTTCATTATTTTCTATACTCTCACATCTATTCAGTGAATCTTTTTCAGGTATTATAACTTTCAATAGCAATATTTTTTTTCTATTTTTTGTTCTCTATTGATATTTCCCTTTTTAAATTAATTATGGCACTATGTATGTTTATGTTGTAAATGAATTTGCAATTAATTTTAAACAACTAGATTCCAATGGCGAAAAAATCATTATTCTGTGTAGCTTGGTTTTCTCCTCTTTCTTTTGTGCTGTTAGACAGAAGTAGGAGTTTTGAAGTACGAGAGACACTCTGGGTGGCCCTGAAGGAGAAAGCTGCCATTTTATGGAAAGAGCCACAGGTCAGGGAATGCCAGGCAGCTTCTGTGTGCTCAGCATAATACCTGGCCGACATCCTGCAAGAAGACAGCAACCCAGTGCAGGCCAACAACCACAAGTGACACAATTTTTCCCGACAGCCCCAGGGGGATGCAAGGGGATCTCTTGCCTCAGATTAGATCAAAGTCCCAGCTGACCCCATGCTGCCAGTCTCCTGAAACCCTGAGCAGGGGCTCCAGATACACCATGCCTGGACTTTGGACCCACAGAACTGCGAGAGAGTGTGTGCTGTTTTAAGCAGCTAACTTTTGTGGTACCTTGTGACACAGTGAAATAAATGAGTCCAGCAGTCTTCCAAGGTAGATCTCTTTGGGGGAGCACATTTATGTGTTCTTACAAGGTTTCTGTTGGTTCATGGCATTGCACAGTTTCGTGAATGGTTGATGTTCTTTCTAGTTGATCTTATGAATTTCCCTCCACCCAAGCAATGTATCCAAAAATGACTTACTACTGAGTCTCTTTGATTGAGCAGGTCACATTTTTTGGGAATATTCCCTTTAGGATGGTTTCAGCCCAGTGGTCTTTTTTTTTTTTTTTTCAATCATGAGAGACAGAGAGAGAGAGAGAGGCAGAGAAACAGGCAGAGGCTGAAGCAGGCTCCATGCAGGGAGCCCGACGTGGGACTTGATTCCAAATCTCTAGGATCATGCCCTGGGCCGAAGGCTGCACCAAACCGCTGAGCCACCTGGGCCACCCAGCCCAGTGATCTTGTGTGGCATTCACTTGGTCCATGGGAGCCATGCCCCTTTTGTCCTACCTAATATTATAAGTTGTAAGTGACCCCACGGCTGATCTTTCTGTCCTGTCACCGTGGACAACTCCAGCCAGAGTTCTTCACCTGTCAACACGTTCAGGTATAGAACCACAGGGCGGCATGTTGAATTTCCCAAGTAGCCTCTTGAAGCTCACCTCAATCCTGAGTGGGTTGTGTGGATTGTGTATAAAAGTGCTGTCTTCCTCACCCGTCCCCTTTGAGAGCCACAGTGAGGTCCCAATCCCAGCTCACTAACACATTTTTCCAGAGGAATTTTGTCCTCTGCCTTCTCTAGCTTTCTTTTATACTCTCAAGGCATAGACACAAGGCTAAGTGTCTCAGAGCACATTCTGTGGTCAACTTCTTTGCTATTCCTTTCCCTGGGGTTCAGTACTTCTGTTGGGTATATGAGAGAAGATGATTCTTAATGTTTTGTCCTCTGCCATTTGGGAATTCAGCACAAACTGATCAATCTTGTTCTACAGACACTGCCATTCCCTTTCCGTTATTGTGAGGGGGTTTTGAAATGGACCCCGCATCAAGAAGGGACAATACATGGTGAGCATAGTAAGACCAGAGCCACAATTTCAAACTTAATGGAGGTAAAGTCATGCTAAGCAGGAGCATTATGTAGACTAGAGTGGAGATACTTCAGGGGAAAACCAGTGTCTCTTCCTGACCATTTCCCTCTGACCCATCCACCATATAGAAGACTTTCTTCTTCAGAAAATGCAGAAGACTGACATCCAGAGATCTCCATGAATTACTATGGAAATTAACAGAAATTTATCTGAGGAAGCCACGGGCAGCCACTTGACCCCAGAAAGTGCTGATTTTAATAAGAAATTGCTATGGGTTGAGATTTTATTATTTTATAAGGAGGATTGCTTGTCTCAGGAAGAAGGGGGATGGATAAAAAAAAAGTCCTAGAAAGAAGCCAAGTGAAGAGGAGAGAGCAAGAGAAATAGAGAGGAGTGATTGATGAATAGGTGAGCATCTAGGGATGCTATACATAGATGCTATACATCTATGGGATGTTATTAGTAAGGGAATATCAGGGCCCAGCCACTGGTCCACCTCTCTGTATGATTCTGAGATGTACACATGAATTCTTCCATGAAAGAGACATCAGTTAGAGTCCAAAGTGTTTTCAATTTGGGTGATCAAGGAGTGCAGTGTTTGGAATGAGTAGGGAATATCTGGTCTCATGGTCCTCTCTAAACCATCCACAGTGCTCTTGCTATGAAAACCTGGGGAGGAGTACCCACAGACAAGCGATCACTCAACTGTAGATTCTTATGCTGCCCCATTGCCCACTTCCCTGAGTTAATTCCTGTGAAAATGAGGGAAGCACTCCGGGGTTGGCAGAAGTGGCGACTCAGATCCCTTTTGGAGAAAATTGAGCAAATGTAAATAGATCTGACAGTAAGACCAAGGGAAAAGCCCTATCAGTCAGACTCCAAGCATGAAAATGGCTCCCACACCAGGTAGTTTGATGGAGAAGATTCAAATGCAGAGGAAGTGATAAAGTGTTGGCAAAGCTGAACATGCAAAAAGGGAGCAGTGAGGCGGCCCCCATGTTAGTCCTAGCTGGAGGTCCCCACTGCCCGATGGCAGCGGGAAAAGCAGGAGTCTGTAGTGTGAGCCCAGGGGCTAGGACTGGCTGGCAGGAGCTGTGCCTGCAGCATCAGGGCTGAGGGAGAAGCAAGGACATAGAAGCAGGGGCTTTACTATGGGAGATAAGCCACTGCTGGAGCAGAGAGTGTGGGAGAGAAATCTGCGGCTCTCCCTTCTTCCCATCTACACTTTTGCCACCACACACTTGCATCAACTAAAATCAACCATAAGCCAGGACGCTTGAAGAACATAGTTTGCAAAAAAAGAAAAAAAAAGGAACATAATTTGCCAATAATTGTGCCAGTTACACAGAGCAAAGCAGAGAAAGGACAGGGAATGTATCTGTGCAAAATGGTACAATGGTAGCTCAAATGTAAAGCAAAATCATTATGTGAAATTAAAATCATATGTGAAAACTGAGTGATCAAATTTCAGTAGCTGCTGTAAGATGAATAATTTTCACAATTGTTATATGAAGCTACAAATTTTATTTCATAAACAAAAGCTATAGATAGTCAATCATACATGCACAATCCATGCTGAGCATTTTAAGTCGACCTCTAACATTTTAATTTATTGGCAAGAAGAGAAGTGCAAAGTTGGGGCCATGGGCATTAACTGACTAGGTATGAGTTGCTTAAAAACACAGTGTAAATATTAGAATCAATGACTGATCGCTTATTGATATACCAAGAAATGACGTGAATAATTTCTTGTATGCTATAGAATTGTAATTCCAAAAACACAGATGCAGATGTCATTTCCTTTTATCTATTTGGTTTAAATTATTATACAAAGATAGATACACAGAACAGGACAGGGGTGTGCACATCCATTTCCAGCTTCCAGGCTATAACCTTCAAGAAATGAAAGCTTCTCTGGGTCTCAGTTTCTTCAAATATAAATGGAGATAATGAATTCATAAGTCGATCTTGAGTCATATGAGGAAAGTATGGAGGAAAGATTTATAAATTACAAGAGACTCTACAAATACATAGTAGTAGTATCTGATTGGGCTATTAGATGCCCTCTTGGACCTAGATTTTTTTAAGGATTATCTTAAAAAATAAGCAAAGAAACAAAACCAAGGGAGAAAGACAGGAGAATGATTCTGAGACTCACTCACAGTGTGACGTGGGTAAGGCACACGACTTCTCTTGTCCTCCCTTGAATACCAAGTCCCACTTTGAAGGCCAGGGAGGGCTGGTCTGGTTCACCTGATCCTCCATCGGCAACAGAAAAGGTTCATCTTGCAATTTCCAACAATCTTCTCATCCTGGGTGCATATCCTCCTGCATTTGCCCCGGCCAAGCCAGCACGGCTCACAAACAGCAAACACCTAGTTCAAGAAAGAGTAGCTTATACACCTTTCCAGGGACGCCCTGAAAATGAGGAGAAGGTAAACAGCCACAAAAGAATGAGGGTGGGGGTGGTTTGTACAATTGTAAAGAGTGTTTTTAAGAACCAGCCCCAGATTTTCAAAGAGCTTTGCTTTTTTCAGGATGGAGTTGGGGAAGAGGTATCGTTGAAGGAGGGATAAGCCCCATCTCTGTTCTCCACGTGTTTAAGGCCCTTGCATGGGTCAAAAGTAAGCACAGGGGGATGAGGTGTCATGTATACAACAGAACCATAAAAATACACACCTGATAGTTCTGCAAATGTTACATGATGAAGGTGGAAGGGCTACCTTTTGGTTTTAAAAGATCCGTGATAGTAGAGGTGAAGTTAGGTTTAGTTCTGGTTTGGGCCTGGCAGTGGTGGTGTGTCCTCAGTAAACTGCTCGTTTTCTGCTTTCTCATTTGTCATATAGACATTCTAGAAATGCTTGTCTACACTGTTAACTATTCTAGTGGTCACATGGAGTAATTTAGGTGAGGCAAAGCCTGTTAGCAAGAAAAAAAAGAAGCCCAACCCAGTGGTGGGCATTAGATCTAGTGTGCCAACTATGGGAGAAGGGCCTTGTGGGCAAAGGTAGAAGGACCTTGGTCCAGGGCCCTGAAAGACCCCACCTTCTAGGAGCAAGGACAGCTGGTTGACAGGGTGTGGCTTATGTAAGGAAAGACAGGGGACCCAATCCACACCCGGTATGCAGGAGCCCCACTAGAACCAACAATGAGCGCCTAGTGTTCTGTTATCCTTTGTATGCTAGCTGCCTCTCTGCCATCCGTTTTTTCTTTGCCAGGCCCATCAGCTTCAGACATCTCGATGCCCCTGTATGGGCCAGTTATTACCGAACTTATTCCTCTCTGACCTGCAGGGTGGGACACGAAATGGTAGGATCCATGCATAAGCTTCCTGGAGGACTTTGTCAACAGAGGCAGAGTTTGACTCAGCTGCAAAGAGCCACCTGCCTCAAGGCAACTGCTCCCCAGAGTGACCGACAGGCAATGATTATTCACAGAGGCCACTCGGCTTCAATTTAGGACAAGGGTATGGGTCCTGCGAGTTCTCCAGCACCCTGTGTGGTGGGCTGATGCCGTGAGGGTGCACAGTGGTCAGACGTCTCCCTCTGCCTGTGTTTCTTCCTCCCCACCCTTTCCAACCATGTTCGCCTTGAGATCACTGCCTAGGAAACACCCAGCACCCTGAACTCCATCTCCTCTGCAGTCGGGGACAACAGAGGAAAGACTCCAGGGAAGAGAGGGCCTGCACACAAGAGGAATCAAATTCTACTGAGGCTAAAACTAACATAAAGACTGATGACACTCTGTGTGACAGTTTTTTGTTGATTAGAACATTTGAATTGTGAGCAAGAAAGAGGTCCACAAATTAATTGGGACCAAAAAATCAGATGGGTGTGGGCTGAGGAGAAAAGTTGAAGGGGACCTTACCTCTTCTTGGATTGCAAAGAAGATAAGAGAGAAGTAGGCGGAAATACATGGAGATTGAAGCATTTTTGTTTTTCTTCTTTTTTTTTTTTGTTATTGGTGTTCAATTTGCCAACATACAGAATAACACCCAGTGCTCATCCCATCAAATGCCCCCCTCAGTGCCCGTCACACAGTCACGCATACCCCCCACTCTCCTCCCCTTCTACCACCCCTAGTTCATTTCCCAGAGTTAGCAGTCTTTGTGTTCTGTCTCCCTTTCTGATATTTCCCACACATTTCTTCTCCCTTCCCTTATATTCCCTTTCACTATTATTTATATTCCCCAAATGAATGAGAACATATAATGTTTGTCCTTCTCTGACTGACTTACTTCCCTCAGCATAATACCCTCCAATTCCATCCACGTCGAAGCAAATGGTGGGTGTTTCTTGTTTCTAATGGGTGAGGAATATCCCACTGTATACATAGACCACATCTTCTTTATCCATCATCTTTCGATGGACACCGAGGCTCCTTCCACAGTTTGGCTATTGTGGACATTGCTGCTAGAAACATCGGGGTGCAGGTGTCCCGGCGTTTCATTGCATCTGAATCTTTGGGGTAAATCCCCAACAGTGCAATTGCTGGGTTGTAGGGCAGGTCTATTTTTAACTCTTTGAGGAACCTCCATACAGTTTTCCAGAGTGGCTGCACCAGTTCACATTCCCACCAACAGTGCAAGAGGGTTCCCCTTTCTCTGCACCCTCCCAGCATTTGTGGTTTCCTGTCTTGTTAATGTTCCCATTTCTCACTGGTGTGAGGTGGGATCTCATTGTGGTTTTGATTTGTATTTCCCTGCTGGCAAGTGATGCGAAGCATTTTCTCATGTGCATGTTGGTCATGTCTGTGTCTTCTGTGGAGAAATGTCTGTTCATGTCTCTGCCCTTTTCATGACTGGATTGTTTCTTTGCTTTTGAGTTTAATAAGTTCTTTATAGATCTTGGAAACTAGCCCTTTATCTGGCGTGTCATTTGCAAATATCTTCTCCCATTCTGTAGGTTGTCTTTCAGTTTTGCTGTGCAGAAGCTTCTTATCTTGATGAAGTCCCAACAGTTCACTTTTGCTTTTGTTTCTCTTGCCTTCATGGATGTATCTTGCAAGAAGTTGCTGTGGCCAAGTTTGAAAAGGGTGCTGCTGTGTTCTTCTCTAGGATTTTGATGGAATCTTGTCTCACATTTAGATCTTTCATCCATTTTGAGTTTATCTTTGTGTCTGGTGTAAGAGAGTGGTCTAGTTTCCTTCTTCTGCATGTGGATGTCCAGTGTTCCCCCCACCATTTATTGAAGAGACTGTCTTTTTTTCCAGTGGATAGTCTTTCCTGCTTTTTGGAATATTAGTTGACCATAGAGTTGAGGGTCCACTTCTGGATTCTCTCTTCTGTTCCATTGATCTATGTGTCTGTCTGTGCCAGAACCACACTGTCTTGATGACCACAGCTTTGTAGTACAACCTGAAATCTGGCATTGTGATGCCCCTGGATATGGTTTTCTTTTTTAATGTCCCCCTGGCTATTTGGGGTCTTTTCTGATTCCACACAAATCTTAAGATGATTCCTTCCAACTCTCTGAAGAAAGTCCATGGTATTTTGATAGGGATTGCAATTAATGTGTAAATTGCCCTGGGTAACATTGGCATTTTCACAATATTAATTTTTCCAATCCATGAGCATGGAATATTTTTCCATCTCTCTGTGTCTTCCTCCATTTCTTTCAGAAGCGTTCTGTAGTTTTTAGGGGATAGATCCTTTACCTCTTTGGTGAGGTTAATTCCTAGGTATCTTATGCATTTGGGTGCAATTGTAAATGGGATTGACTCCTTAACTTCTCTTTCTTCAGCCTCATTGTTAGTGTACAGAAATGCCACTGACTTCTGGGATTGATTTTATATCCTGCCACACTGCCGAATTGCTGTAGTTCTAGCAATCTTGGGGTGGAGTCGTTTGAGATTTCTATGCACAGTATAATGTCATCTGCTGCCCCGCCTCTTGTCAGGTGTACGGCTCAGTGGGAGTTGTTTATCCTGTGAGGCCCATGCGCAGTCCCAGGTACAGGGTGACACCAGGAGGGACAACACCAGTGCCGGTGGCCAGCTGTCCAGCCCTGGCGTCAGCTCCCACATTAACCATCGTAGCTCCCAGTGCGCAGGGGCCTGGGTAGTCCGGGGTGGGGGCACTGACCTGCACAGCTCCTTGGCCCGGCAACAGGAGCGACCTGGCTGTCCTGTGTCCTCCTGGCCTCTGCCTGCCCCAGGGGAGCACCGGATCCTGGGTTGTGTCCCCCAGTGCACTGGGCCCCGGGGCTTGCAACACTATGAATGGACCTAAAGTACCATGATGTGAAATTTAGAAGCATCAGAGTAAATTTGAGCAGTTAACTTATCCTTTATCAAAAATAAAATACATAAGCCCTTATGGAAGGTTTATGAAAATCATAAAATACAGGAACAGCGCAATGACGGGGAGGGGAAGGCTCCATTGGGCTGCAGCCACCATGAGCCCCGAGGCAGGAGCTGGGGCTGGCTCCCGAGGTGGTTCACGGGGTTGCTCTGCGCCCAGGCCGATTGCTCCATTGAGTTAGGAAGTTTCTCCGGCACATCCACGACCTCGAGAGCAGGGGATGGCGTCTGCTCCTCCCCCAGGGCTCTCAGGGGTGCAGGGGGCTCCTCCAGGATGGAGCAGTGAGCTAGAGCAGTGACCACTATCTGCAGGGGCTTCGCCTCCCCAGTGGGCACCTCAGCGCGGGCTGAGCCCTCAGCCCCAGCAGCCAGGATGGCCTCGATCCCCGCAGGCCCCGACGGGGCAGCAGGCCCCACGGTCGGAGCTGGGGCGCGCTCCTGAGCTGCTTCAGGGTGTTTTCCTCGGGCCAAAGCTGTAGCTCCAAGAAGACAAAGTATCACCATGAGGACGGACTGTCCACATCCCTCCCAAGTCAAGGCCACTCTTCCCACCGCTCCACGTGTGTGAGGGCAAGAGCCCTGGGAGGTGTCCCCAGGCTGCAGCCCGTGGGGTGGGGTGTGAGCCCACCCCCTGCTCCCGACCCAGCTGAACAGAAGCTGGATCTGTGGGCACCCCATCCTCAACTTGGCCACCCCCAGACCTCCTCACCCCCAGCCTCTGGCTCTGCTGCATGGAGGCGTCTGAATTGCTGGAGGTAACGCAGGGCACAGAGTTCCATGTCTGAGCCTGGCATGTGCTGCCTTAGGAATTGCAGAAGTTTTATAAGGGAGGGAAATTCTGGGAGCTGACAAAAGTCATCCCGGTAATAATCCAGCCATATTTCCAGCATGCAGGAGATGGCCCTGGGGAGGGACAAGCAGGCACAGGCATCAGAAGACAGGGCGCCCTCACTCACAGATGTCCTGAGGGAAGCCCTGCAGAACCCGGGGCCCCGACCTCCCTTGCGGATGTTGGAGGCAAGTCCTGTCCTTGTCCCCCTGCCACCTGGTGGTCCTGCCTGCCACAGGCCTGCTCCCTGAAGAGGGGCTGGGATGCAGCCTCTGTTCTGGGGAGCCCACGCCCAGTGGGGTGACCATCACCGTCTCTCCTGGGGAAGTGGGGCTCCCTCCTCAGCCTGGTCCCTGCCCACCTGCCCCTTGAGTCCACCGGCAGGCGTCCGGAGACGGGGGGTGTCTGGCCTGTCATTGCCCTCACTGCACACACTGTCGCTCTGGGAAGCTCCAAGGCAGGAGGGCTCGGGCTCTGTGTCCTGCCAGGCCTTGCCAGGAGCCGCCTGGGACTGCCACCTTCCCTCCTATGGCTCTGCGCTGCCTCCCTCACGAGGGGCCCCCAGGGGTGTCCTTCCACTGACTCTAATATCCCATCTCTCACTGGGTGGGGCTGCCTGGTCCGGGAGCCTTCACCGGCCCTCCTGAGCACCTGCTGTGCCCCCGGGTCAAGGTGCAACCAGATTGGGGAATGCGATGTTCCCGACCCCCACTGATCTGGGCCCCTGGTGTGGGGCAGAGAGAGGGTTGGGGGGCATAGAGAAGGTCTCCTTAGGGGTCCCAGTCCCTCCCACCAAGCCCGCACCCCATCCTGGCTCTCCTGCCCTCTTTTCCAGAAGGGGCCTTAGACTTTTACCCTGTCACAGGAAATGCAGATGTGTGGGGTGACGGTGCAGCCCCCCCACGACACAGCCCCCTCGCTGCCCTCCTGGAGAGGGAAGGCCCTCCTGCAGGAGCCAGAGTCACTCACAGTTTCTAGCACTGCAGGACCACGTCATTGTTACCCCACGCATCTACGATGCACCCATACCTAGAGGAGGGCGGGTGACATCCCATGAATAATCTTCTGGACGCCACGTCTCATCATGGGGGCTGTCACCGTCTGACCCCTGACTAGGCCGGAGCCCCGGGAGCTGTCAGCTCTGTGCGTGGGGCCACGGGCAGCTCCCAGAGAAGCGCCCGCACCTGCTGGGGCCTCCTGAAGGCTTGAGCATGAAAGGGCTCTGGCCAGGCCCATGGCACACTATCCGAGTGGGCCCGGGGCACCCCGGGGTCCCCCTGTTTTGTTGCCCCAGGACACAGACCCCCAATGGACTCTTAAAACTCCCTTTCAATGGGGAAACAGGCTGCTCAGGACACTGGTGATGGGGGGGAGGAGGCACAGGCCTGGTCACGGGGAGGAGGACGGCTGCTGAGCACAGGCACAGACTCTCTGGCTGACCTGCCACAGGCCAGGCCCCGGGGCTGCCCTCCAGGACCCCGCTATGCCCTGGGTGACCCTGCTTCAGGCGGGGGAGCAGCCCGAGGCCGGGAAGCTCACACCATCCCCAGCCTCCCCAGCAGCAGGTGGCCCAGCCTTGGGCTGCGGAGGGGCAGGTGCTCACTCGGTGAACAGCAGGTCCAGCACCTCGTCCTTGGTGGCGAATCCACGATAGTCGTCTAAGAAGCTGCAAATGGAGATGATGTCCCTGCGCTGCAAGGCGAGCAGCAGTTGTCGGACTTTGTGCTCCAGCAGCTCCGTCCGACTGGACTTCATCGGGGCGATCCGATGCCCCTTCCCGGCCGAGGCCCCTGCACCCTGAGGACAGAGGGGACGTGCAGCCTGCAGGGAGCCACCGGGACCCCTGAGAATCTATTTGCAGAAGAGAAAATTGACATTCCACATGGAAGAGTAGCCTTTGCCATAGTGCATGGATTTCCCTAAGAAACGTGCAAGGTATGTTTTGGAGGTGGGTCCCCGGCCCCAGGGGCATGAGAGGCAGCTCGCTGTGGACCCGAGAATTCCCATTCAAAACAGCTGAGCAAGTGCTGATTCCCCACATGAGTCCAGGGGGGGCCATGTCCTCAGGTCCGCAGTCACCCCGTCAGGGTGCAGTGGGGTGGAGGACAAGGGTCCAAGGCCAGAAGCTGGCTCATTTGCTCTCACTGTCTTCTGAGGATGAGGACACCTGTAGGTCACCGTGGAGGACACTCCAGGGGTCACAGACACAGGCTCCGTCCGACAGGTGGGGGGCAGGAGGGCCCTGAGCAGGGTCTGGCTTCTCGGGAGGAAGGAATGAGGGAGCTGCGAGGAACCGGGAGCTCCAGCAGCTTCTGTCCAATCTGGTGAAAACCATTCTCAGGGGCTGAGTGGGGGCCCACGCAGAGGGCGGCTGTGGGGGCTCGGTGCACCGCTGCTGCATCTCCAGGTGAGGTGTGCCAGTTGTGGGCTGGGGGCACTTGCTTGGACGGAGGGCAGGTGTCTTCCTGGTCTGCGGAAGCGCGGCTGTGCATCCACGGGCACGTCTGCTTCCTGGAGGACACAGACTCCCCAAAATCCCCACAAGGGCTTCCTCAATGCCTGGAGTTGTGCTGGGAGGGCCTCCATTGCGATTTCTTTTGGAGGTTCAGGGTCCTGTCTAGGGGCATCGGGGCACATTTCTTGCCTGGAGTCTGGAGCGGCATTTGGGAATTGTCTGCCAATGCGTTGCTGACAGTGGGACGGGTGTTCTCCTCAGGATACTTGGGTGGTGCCTGGGTGTGTCCCAGCCCATGGCCCTTGGAGCCAGCCTGGGGACCCTCATGGGAGATTCTGCAGGGCCTCTTGGCTCTCTGCTGCACACCCAGGCTGTCAGCCCTGACACAGGGTTGGCGAGCCAGCTGAGGGGTGTCAGCGATCAGCACTTCCTGGGCACCAGGAGGTCCACCAGGTGGGCTGAGGCTAACTTTAGGGCTACTCAGAGGAGATGTGGAATGGGACTGGACAGTCTCATCGAGGGTCTCAGTACGTGCCTTCATTGGCAGGGAAGGCTCAGGGATTAAAACTTTCAGGTAAAAATGGAGATATCATATCGAGATTCCTACACAAGTTTTTTATTGAACTCCATGGGTACAGAATCAATATCCTAAAACATGGTGGCTTCAGAGATGACACTTTTATTCTCTTAGTGTCCAGGGACGACAAGTAAACATCAAGAATTCAGCAGGGCCCCAGGGCTTGTGAAGCCCAGTCACTGACCAAGGCCTGGCAAAATGTTCCTGTTTCTCTTGGCCTCTGGTCAGTAAAGAAGACACATAGACTTAGGTTTCCACCTTTCCTAAGACTTATACGATTTCCTAAACTTCATTATTCTTCACTATTCTATCCTGCACAAAAATGCCTCCTTTACCAATGCAAAGGATCATGGTCACAAGTAGGAATTAATTGTCGTGTCGACTCAAAAATGTTTCAGCAGACACTACCAATTCTGTGGGCGGAAGAAGCCATAACGACACTTTCAAACCACAAGCTAACCAGGTGCCCTCCTACCTGCATCTAAACCTGCCAAGCCCACAATGTGGAAAAAGGCACAAGCCTACAACATATTCCAACTGAATCAAGAGAATATAAAGGATATTGTGGTGGAATTCCCTGAGGAACAGTTAAAATGAGGCATATAAACACTGGATTGAGGATAGAGACTCTTGTAGGAAAGGGAGTTTCAAAGGAATGTTTCCCAAAAGCATAAAACCAGCCAGAGAATTTCTCTTGTGATGGACCCGGACCACACCTAGGCAGAAACTGGTATTCATCAAAACCTTCACAATCTTTGTAGATTGGGATCATAGTCCAGAGAGATGGAAGTGTAGAAGCCAATCAATGGATGCCATATTCCCAAATGATTGGTTACAGCTACAAACATTCTGGCTGGTGAGGAGAACCTGTTCCTATGTGATACCTGTGCTCCTTTGGGAGAGTGATCTTCCCTGTCCTAGAGCACTGACGTCTAACACTCCTTGGCTCGCTTGAGGTTACTGAGGAAGAAAAAGGACATTCATAGAGATATCCAGTGAACATAGAAACTGATCAAATTCTGTTCAGAAAGGAGCAGGGGCAGTTAGGGAGGTTGAGAAAGACCTGAAGGTGCTGTCTGATGAGAGAGTCAAGATTAGGACCTGGGCTGGCCTGAAAGGTCTCTATGAGAAAGGGACCACACCCAAATCCCTTAATCCAATCAAGCGATTATAGCCGATTGGAAGATCTTGCTCTTTACATTTCAGTTTTTAACTGAAAGTTAGTTGACAAAATGGATATAACATCTTGAATAACCTCAAACCCTGACCCCATTTTTAATACCATTAGGTCTAAATTCAGCAGAAGTGTTGGTAAAATACCAATAGTTCAGGAAACATGAGTCCTGAGGTTAATTCCCACGCTAAAATGTACCAATATAATTTCACTTGCAGAAATTTCAATCTCCACCAAATCCACATGGACTCACACCTCCATTCACAGAGACACACACACACAGGCACACACACGGAGTCATAGAAATCGCTCTCATGAGGGCATCATTAGCCTGTTGAAGCTGCTGATTGGCTCAAACCCTGCAGCCGCTAAGAGGATTAGGTGGATGTCTTTCAAGTGGCTGAAACGTCACGTGACCTTGGGGCAGTATAAAAGTCCGGGAGCAACGGAAGTGGCCATTCCTGACCATCCCTCTCTCCCACGGGACACCCAGTCTCCTGCAGTGAACTGTCCAGGACATTTCTCAGCCTCTCCTGATGGGCGTGAGGACCACAATCGCACTTCAGGTGAGTTTTCAGGCCACTGGTCTGACCTTCCCTGACAGAGCAATGGGACAGTGAGGAAATGATGGAGGGATTGGCCCTTCCTCCACGGGTTAAGGACTCTTTCTGGTCTAACATGTTCTGAGGACAGAGTCTGAGCCAAGGCATGGCTGTGAATGCCCTGGACACCCGGAGGTTCCAATGCCAGTGGAATGGGGCCTCAGGTGTCACATTGGTGTGGGGTGGTGGACGAGCAGGGACAGAAGGCCCCTAAATGTCTCAGTGGGCCCTGCAGGCCTAGAGAAGACACAGGATCAGGGCGCCTGGGCGGCTCCATTGTTTCAGAATCTGACTTCGGTCGGGTCATGATCTCAGGGTCTGGAGATGGATCCAGGCCCTCACTGGGTTTCTGATAACTGAGTGTCTGCTTCTCCCTCTGTCCTTCCTACAGCTCAGGTGATCACTCTCCCTCATACACACACACACACACACTCACTCTCCCATAAATAATTGACCTTTTTTTCAATAGAAGAATTACCTGGTTCCCAAGGTGAAAAGAAATTCACCTCCCAAACCTTCGATGGCAGTTAATTGGGGGCACTGCCACGAACACATGGAATGGAAGTGTTCAGATGGGCAGCTTCCCATCGAGTAGAGGAGAATGTGTTTTCCCAATGAATTTGGACTTAACTATGGCTTCCTCTGCTGTCACAAGGGGCATTCAGATATGAGAGAGGGAAGCCCACTTTCCTGATGCTTTTGCCCTTTGCGTGCTCCATGGTGAATCCCACTGGACCTCAATTGGGAGAGGTCCCGCCCTTGGTTTTGCTCCCACAGGGGATTTGGAGAGACTTCATGATAGTGTCAACAAGAGTCTTTCCTTAAGGGTGGCCTTCCTCAGAGCGGGGATGTGGCTTGGCTATGAGAGCGTAGGCAGGAAGGAGGAAAGAGAAGTGATGGGGGGAAATGTGTGTTTCTCTGGCAGAACTGTCCTGAAGCTTGCTAAGACCTCCTTGGGATGACGGTACAGGGAGCAGGCCAGGGTATGGCTGTGAGTGCCCAGGACACCAGGAGGTCCCAATGCCAATGGAATGGGGCCTCAGGTATCACATTGGTGTGGGGTGGTGGACGAGCAGGGACAGAAGGCCCGTAGATGTCTCAGTGGGCCCTGCAGGCCTAGTGAAGACACAGGATCAGGGTGCCTTACCAGCTCCATTGTTTCAGGGACTGACTTGGATCAGGTCATGATCTCAGGGTCTGGAGATGGATCCAGGCCCTCACTGGCTATCCTGATAACTGAGTGTCTGCTTCTCCCTCTGTCCTTCCTACAGCTCAGGTGATCACTCTCCATTACACACGCACACACTCTTTCTCGTAAATAACTTACATTATTTTCACAAAAGAATTTACTGGTTCCCACAAGCTAAAAATACATATATATATATATTTGTCAATTTGGTGGGGCTGTATTGGGGGCATTGCCAAGAACACATGAAATGGAAGTGTTCATAGGCTCAGGTGGGCAGCTCCCCATGGAGTAGAGGATAATGTGTTTCCAAAGTGACTTTGGACTTAATCATGGCTTTCCCGGTGGGGCATTCAGATATTAGAGAGGAAAGTCCACTTTCCTGAAGCCTGTACACTTTGAGTCCTCCATGGTGGATCCCTCTGGACCTCAACTGGGAGAGGTTCTGTCCCTGATTTTGCTTCCAAAGGGATTTTGGAGAAACTTAATGATAGTGTCGTCAAGGGTCCTTCAAAGCAGACTGAACAACATTCCTTCTTGGTGGCATCCATCAGAGCAGGGATGTGGCTTGGCCAGGAGGGCATAGACAGGAAGGAGGAAAGATAAGTGACTGGGAGAAATGTGTGTTTGGCAAGACTGTCCTGAAGCTCGCTAAGGCCTCCTTGGGAAGACGGTACAGGGAGGACGCCTAGGTCAGGTGAATAGGACTCTCTTGTTTCTTTTCCCACAGGCTACCAGAAACCCATCCCCGAAGCAGACTGACTTGTCCCTCCAGGACATGGGACACATGGTGGCCCGTCACTCCCAGCTTGGGCCCGACATTCCCTTGAGACCCCAGAAAGGCAAGAGGCCACAGACAGCAGGACTGGCCCTCGGAGTTCCCAGTCCAGAGGAGGAGGATCCCAAGGTGAGTGGGGAGGCTGGCATGGGTTTTGAAGCAGGAGCTCTGCCAGGAGTCTTGAGACAGGCTAGGCTCACAGAAGATCATTGACCAGACCCTGTTGTCATCCTGACATGGGCTGGAATCCCAGCAGTCTACACATTGGGACACTCAGAGGCTCTGAGCATCAGCCTCAGGGCACCATAAGATCAGATCCACGCTTGTGTTTGTCCCAAATCTTAATGATGTTTCCACCTGTCTTCAACTGACACCTCCACTCCCTCTTCAGCTTCCCTCCCTTCCACGGGATGGGGAGTAAGCATCCAGAGGTCTTCACTGTACTGACACCTCACTAGCCAGATAGGATGTCCCCTGTCCTCATCCTATGTGCCACTCCATGAGGACGGCCTCCCATTCGTGTGCTTGGCAGGTTCAGTGGCATTTGAGTGGATGCACTGACCCCTGCACCTTCCTTCCCCAGGTAAAGTGCAGGGACTGTGGGGCCTTTGGACACAAGGCATCAAGCACCAGATGCCCCATAAAACATTGGGGCACAACCCTCATTCCCGTGGCCTTGGGCTCCAGGAGGCTGAAGGAGAATGTGGAGCCGGGGAGTCAGCGGGACCCAAGACACCAGGCTGGACTGTTGGACCAGGCTGAGAGGGATAAGACACAGAGACGAAGGTGAGGAATGGGGCTTGTGACACGAACGCCAGGGCTGATACGACAGACCCTGAGTCCGTGTGCATGCACAGTGTGCAGGGCGGCTGCGGGCAGAGCCAGCTGGGCGAGGCAGCCAGAGGAGCTGCCAGGCTAACAGGGTCCACATTTGGGTGATGGAGCTGTCCCTGCTGATTTGGTGTGGGGTTTGTGGCTGGAGCAGTGTCCCTGTACCAGTGAATGTATGGAGCTTGGCACATGCCAAGGCAGACCCTTTCTGACTCTGCATGAAGAAACTGCCTGGACGACCTGTTCAGCTCCCTATAGGATGAGGGGCAGAGGTGGGCGTAGAGTGGCTGAGGAGGGAAAGGACCAGGTTGGCCCAAGCCCCGAGCTGGTGTTGGCTGGAAGCCAGGGAAGGGAGTTCCTTCTCCTTTCTATGCCTTGATTTCTGGTGCAGGCAAGAAGCCGAGCAGAGGAAGGCCCTGCTCTACAGGTTCCCCAGGAGACCCCGGGAGGGGCAGAAGCGCACCTGGAAGGAAGACACAGAATCGTGTGACTATGTGAGGGTGAGTGTGCGCTGCGTCCCGGACTGTGCCCTTTGGGGCTCGCTGGGTTCCATGGGCCTCCTGGGGGAGGTGGGGCTCCACTTCCTTGCTCACCAGTGGCAGTTGAGTAGCGTGGTCTTTGCACCCTTTTTTCCCTTGGTGCCCATGATGTTGCCTGATGCCTCATATGTGTGTGAACTGTGGCTGGTTGGCGTGTGATGGTCATTGGCGGGCACTCCTGGAGCACATACCAACCTCAAAGAACAGTCCTGTGTCCTTCATGACACGTTACCCCCATGCCCATCCCCACTCAGGAGCTCCTACCATGACTCTCCAGCAGCAGGACTCCTATCGCCTCATGAGCAGAGAGGATGGAAGCGCTGGTCCAATGGAAGAAGCATCGCTGTGAGGCAGGACTTTCCGTGTCCCCCCACCATGTTAAAGGGCATCAACAACATCCTGTCATTCTCCGGGAGGATCCAAACATCCTTTGTTCCGGAGCAGCCCTGCAGCCCCATTCCCTAATCCTAGGTCAACAGATTCCATCTCTTTCTTTCCCTGTTCTGGGGCAGGAAGTGGTTACTAAGGTCGTGGGCGTTTGTTGGTTTCTTTCTTTCCTGAATGTTCATTTTAGCTTGGTGCTGAGGCCAAACTCATGGTGTCCTGTGTCTTTTCTTTTCCCACAGCGTCCACACATGCCGATGCCCGTCTACAACACCAGGAGGCCTTCTATCCGTGAGCCTGCCCTGCTGATGCAGCCACGTACTGAGAACCCGGACACAAGACTCTGGTCTCATTCCACATCTCCTCTGACTAGCCCTAAACTTAGCCTCAGGCCCCTTGGTGGACCTCCTGGAGCCCAGGAAGTGCCAATCGCTGACACCCGTCAGCCGGCTCGCCAACTCTGTGTCAGGGCTGACAGCCTGGTTGTGCAGCAGAGAGCCAAGAGGCCCTGCAGAGTCTCCCTTGAGGGTCCCCAGGCTGGCTCCAAGGGCCATGGGCTGGGACACACCCAGGCACCACCCAAGTATCCTGAGGAGAACACCCGTCCCGCTGTCAGCAACGCATTGGCAGACAATTCCCAAATGCCCCTCCAGACTCCAGGCAAGAAATGTGCCCAGATGCCCCTAGACAGGTCCCAGAACTCCCGAAAAAAACCGGGATGGAGGCCCTCCCAGCACACCTGCAGGATCATTGAGGAAGCCCCTCTAGGGATATTGGGGAGTCTGTGTCCTCCAGGAGGCAGACGTGCCCATGGATGCACAGCCGGGCCCCCGCAGACCAGGAAGACACCTGCCCTCCATCCAAGCAAGGGCCCCCAGCCCACACCTGCCACACCTCACCTGGGAACGCTGCAGCCGTGCACCGAGCCCCCACGGCCACCCTCTGCGCGGGCCCCCACTCAGCCCCTGAGAATGGTCTTCACCAGATTGGACAGAAGCTGCTGGAGCTCCCGGTTCCTCGCAGCTCCCTCATTCCTTCCTCCCGAGAAGCCAGGCCCTGCTCAGGGCCCCCCTGCCCCCCACCTGTCAGACGGAGCCTGTGTCTGTGGCCCCTGGAGTGTCCTCCACGGTGACCTACAGGTGTCCTCATCCTCAGAAGACACTGAGAGCGAATGAGCCAGCTCCTGGCCTCGGACATTGTCCTCCACCCCACTGCACCCTGACGGTGTGACTGTGGACCTGAGGACGTGGCCCTTCCTGGACTCATGTGGGGAATCAGCACTTGCTCAGCTGCTTTGCTTGGGAATTCCCGGGTCCACAGCGTGATGCCTCTCATGCTCCTGGGGCCGTGCACAGACACCGAACCACAAAGACACACCTTGCACTTTTCTTTAGGGAAATCCGTGTGCTGTGGCAAAGGCTACACTTCCCTCTGGGATGTCAATGTTCTCTTCTGCAAATAGATTCATCAAAAAATGGGAGGAATTTTGAATGAGCACTTGTGACTCCAATGGAAATAGAAACTCAGCCTTTAAGCTCTCATTGGCGTACACATGTCTGCATTTGGGTTTTCAGCTTTGAACAGCCGCTGTGGGCCCTGCAAATGGACATTGTGTTTTCTCCTGAGATGATTTTTTCTTGACTCAGTGGTGGTAGCTTTGCAGAAACTGTGATTGTCGATATTTAACCCAGGCAGTTCATTTATTCTTTAATGTTAATTTAAAATTGTGTGTAGTGTTTTTCTGTTAATAAAATATTAGCACAAATGAATAGTGTGCATGTCATTCTTTTGATCTTGTTTTGTGGGGTTTTTATTGCTCAGCATTTCTGAACCTCTCCATAGTTATATTAATTCCTCCAGCCATAATTACTTGAGAGGAGACAGCAGCTTGATAGGTTCAGGGGATACGTAGACATTGAGGGTCTCCTGCACACCCAGTGTTCTGCATGAAGTACTACCCAGGCAACGTGGATCCCTGAGCATCCAGTGTGGGTGCCCTGTGCTCCACATGGAGCCTCGGTCACACGTGGTCTGTAATGGAATAGTTGACAGTTTCATTCTTTATATATCCTGAAACCCACTTCAATGTTGGATCATGATGCCTCCTTTCAGAGGCCTGACCATGGAGATTTATCTCCTTCCAGATGATTTCCTAAGAAGGCAAAGTTTGACTAGTGGGCATGTAATGGTCCAAATAGCACAGGACCCAGGACTGGGTACTTCCCTCTGACTGTCTCTCTTTCTCTCTCTGTCCCTCGTTCTCAGGCATATCTCTGAAGTGGGCCAATGGAAACAAAACAATACAACACCATGTGATACCAAACCAAATGAAACTCAACAAAACCAAACCAAACCAACCCAAATGAAACCAAACCAAAGCACATCCATAGTTGTGTCTTGAGGATTTCTTTTTTAGGAAAAACAACTGACGGCTCTTTCCTCACTCCAGAGCTCCTGTTCAAGGCTGTTCCCTCTCTCTGTGCATATGGAGGGTAGAGGAGCTCCTCGATGTGCACACTAGGCTTTTAAAAGTCAGAGGGCAGTAGAGAAGACACGGTGTGGGATCCTTCTCCCACACTCAAGCCCTAAGTAACTCCCATTCATGCAATCATTATGTGATTCGGGTCAGAGTCTGATCCGTGGAGCCTCAGGCCCCTGTCTCATTCCATGAAAGCTGCCCTATTGCTACCTCATGGCTTCTGAGGAAAATGCAGCTTCCTGGGCACTCAAGGGATGCATGCCACAACAGAAATATTCCCTAATTTCTGGAAGCCCATGAGGATCCCAGAGGTCCAAGGGTAGGAAGGCCGATCCTCACAGGGAATGTCGGGATTGGAGCTAGTGAATTAGCCTAAGGATTCTTTGACCTGCAGGTATATAGGGCACAGGGGTGAGGAGGCAGGCAGGCTTGAGCAAAGGGCCTTCAGGCTGGGCTCTCCAGCAGAACTGGCACTTCATGTCCTTGGAGGGGATTTAGTCCATGTGCCCAAGGAGACCAGGGAGAAAGGCTAGCGGAAGAAGGTCTGAGCAGGCCTGTGCTCTCCCCTCTAGTCACTTCACGTGTCTTTTGCTTCCCTGCCATCAAAACACCAAACCAAAGCAAAGCAGACCAAATCTATCTTCCCAATGGAAAATCCACTCTCATCCAGATATGGAGGAAGACAGAGTTATCTGGACAAGCTGGCATAGGTTATGGATATACCATGAGCCTGAGACACTAAATCTCAAATTGTCAAAAAGCAAAACTTATATATGGAGAACAATAAAATTCATTCCAGTGACAAGAAGCCAAACATAAAGAATGTATCTATAAAATATGAGTGTAAAAAATCGAAGTTATCAAATGTCTTAAAATCAAAGAGTTGAGAAAATACGAAACCGGTGGAAAAGGGGAAAAAGACAACATCATGGAATTTTAAACTGCAGATATAGGAATCATTAGATGAACAGTCACATTCTCTATACTGTGTTGTCCCACACCTGGAATACGCAGCCCTTTGATGTCCATACACATGGTGTTCATGGCATCTTGGGAGCTGATCTCCCGGGGGAGGGGCCTGCTGCACTGATGCTCAGGGTCTGTTCCTGGTCCGGCTTACACAACCCCTTGCCTCGAGGCTGGGCTCACTGTGAGCTCTTTCTGGTTTTCCTGTGTGGATTTGTTCCCTGAAAGCCCCCTGTGCCTCTTTAGGAGATCAACATGAAATGGCTGGAATCTGATCTCCAGCCTCAGAGCAGAAAGATCAAGGTCCCACTCTTCAGTAAGCACTCAGGGCCAAGCAGGAGTCACTGGGGTCTGCCAGACGCTGCAGATGCCTTTGGTGGGCGCCCAGACCAGTCTGCCAGGAGAAGAGAGAGGGTTGCCCTGTTACTGTTCCTTCCAGGGTCTCTGCACTGAGACCTGTCCCCCGGGGGTGCACCTACACTCTCTGCCTCTCCCAGGGGAAGGGGCAGGGTCCCCACTTCCCTGTCCTTTGCAGGATTACCATGTGGAGAGTGGTCAGCCGATTAGGCAAAGTGGTTCCAGTTTTAGGGCCAACTGAGCTGAGAGGCCCCTCGCACTCTTGTTGGCCATGACCAGTGTCCACACCCCAAGGCTTGGGAACTCCACCCCCATGGGCACCCCCATTCTTTCTGGGACTCTCAGAATTCTGAGACACTGTGTCCAGAGTAGTGTCTGCCCATTTCACCACCTGAGCTCATTTCAGGCAAGGTTGTGTCTCACCGGATCAGATTGCTAAGGCAGATTGCAATGTGGGCTCTGTGGCCCTTCCCTTTCCCGATTCTGGGGTGCGTAAACTGCCCGCCCTGCCATTCACCTTCTGATATATCACTTTGGATTCACGTCTCGCATCTCCCACCTTGCAGAGGGTGGTCGCTTTTCAGTGAAGAGTTCCAGCAATTCTTTTATTAAACGTCAGGTGGGATTCCTACCTTTTCACAACGATCGGATAGCATCTACCTACCTTCAAGGATCCAGCTGAGCGGAGGTCTCCAATTTTCGACAATCTTGCCCCTTCACTATCTTATTTCTTTGCAATTGTAATTTTGCCAGTGTTTTACACAGTTGAGCTCACTGAATTTTCAAATATATTTTTTCTTGCGATAACAATAATCAATTATCTCAGGTTCCTCGGGGAGTTGGTACATACACAATGCCTAATATATTCAGTAATTTATTATGAAAATACAAGTGTTGTGATGAATCAATTTTGAGTTTATGATGTGCATAGGAAAGGGTTAGAGGATGACAATACCTTAGTTCAAATCCAATAGTAGATACGGATACATTTATGGGAAGCCGGAATGCCCACTGTCCACCTATTTTCTCTCAAATGCACCGAGTCCTATTTGGGAATTTTCAAATCTGATGTAGAATACCCTTCTTGCTCAAATGTTGTTTAAGTGATGTAGCAGGATCTGATGACTCTACCTTTGCTTATTTAATAGAGGATGCTCAGGCATAGCTGGTGGTTTTCCTATCCTGAGGAATCCACACACATGTAGAGAAAGTATCCTCTTCTCTTTTATAACATAAAATAAATATGTGTCATTTGCTTCAAAAAGTTAAAATACATTGGAACCAGATCTAATGAGGTATGAATACATGTGGAAAACCATTTGACTTTCTAAGACAGCATTTATAATCATTCCTTTATGTATGGATGTGTGTATTCTTTGAGTATCTGTGTGTGTTGGGGGTTTGTTTCAGGACAGATGGTCTACCTGGAGGAAGAGCAGACCTTGCCCATCCCACACCCCTGTCCTCCAAAGCCCCAACTGCCCAGAAAATTCTAGTGATGAGTGACCTGTCACTCTTCCTGAAATTTTCTCTCTCCGACAACAATCATGTCTAAGTCGAGTTGTGACTCTGAGCCCGGGCTGTGGATCTCCTCCTAAATAGTTCCCTCTGTGCCCTGAAATCCTGTGTCAGTCATTATGGCTGGAGCCGCTTTGGAAAACCAAACATCCTCTACAACCCTGGATCCAGGAATTCTAGATGAATGAAGACTGACAGGTATTTTTGGAATTAAAGGGTTTAAATTCTCAAAGTGGAGTTAGATTTTGAATGACTACATCCAATGAAGTGTCTTTTATTGTTGATTTGATCTGAACTGACAGGAATCTTAAGTGAAATGGCAATAGGGCAGGACACATGAATGATGAAGGAAAAAGCCACAGAAAAATCCACATACTCAAGTCAATCTGTACAAATTTCGGTATCCAAACCTCTGCTGGATTAACATCTGCATTCAGACACACACACACACACACACACACACACACACACTCACACTATGAACACCCACAGAATCATCCATTCAGCTCCCTGCACGCTGTGGCCAGCACCTCCTGCATGACCTATTCCCACCTGTGATACCCACACCTGAGCAAGTCCACCCACCTATTCCCATTCCATAGGGGAGGTCACAGGAAGGAGCCTTGCACCGTGAGCTCAGACCAGCAGAGGGCGACGCTGGCCAGCCCAAGTTGTTCCTAGGCTTCCAAAGGACCCCACTTTGTGCAGCTGCTCAGGCTGGCAGGTGTGCAGCTCCACACTTTGGGCTGCAGCGTGTGCATTTGCTAGAGCTGCAGAGGCACGATGAGTATTGACAGAAGGTCTGGGGACGTGGTTCCCACCTTCCAATTCTAGTGTTGCCACAGCTGGACACTGCCTGCTGAGGAAAGGCGAAAAATCCTTCCTGTGCTGTGCTTCCAATGCTCTGCAGTCCTGCTCATCCCCTGTGCAGCCCCTGCACCTGGGGAAACCATGGCTTTCATTGGAAGCCTGGAGGCCCTACTGGGAGGTCAATATTGGTTTGGAAAAGAGTAGATAAGCTTGTGACCCTGTAAGTGCCAGGAAGTTTCTGATAATATTGCCCTGCGAGTAATGGGTCCTCGGCTTCACCCCTGGCCAGGACCTTCCAAGCAGGGAAGGAGGGCTGAGGAATAGCTCTCAAGAGCAATGTTACTCCCTATCTATTTCTCCATCGACTGTGTGTCCATCTATCGCTGACGAGCCTCCCTGTCATCCATCTCTCCTCCATCATCTCTCCATCCTACACCTAGAAATTTCTCTTTCCTCACAATGCACATATTCACTTTCACATAATAGGAGATGAGATGACTTTCCTGCCGCTCTGCACCGGATTTCACAGAAACTACTAAGGCAGGACTGTCTTGGCCCAGTACATGGTAGTTTTTAAACGTAACTGTCTCATGTTTTCAAATGACTTAGCCTGTGAATAAATCCATTGAAAATGACATTGGCACTGGCATGTTGACTCCTCTCTCTCCTAGAAAGTCCTGCCTGCAAGGCTGCTGCTTCCTGGTGAATAGCTCCATGTCCAAGAGAAAAGAAAAAGGAAACAAAGGAGCCCCCATTTGGACAAACACCACAATGTCCTCCATTAACCTGGTCATGAACATGTCTGCACGTGGCCTGGCCCAGAGCCTGATCCTTTGTCCTCCTGAGCGCTTGCCCCATGGCCCATAGCCTTCCCCATCGCTGTGACACAGTCAGCACACGAGCTGCACTGGTGCTTCAGTTCTGTGAAAGCAAGCATTCCAGAAGACATAGGACAACCACCCCCTTCTGGACTCTTCTAAATAGCACATGAGATAGTGAACAAGCGTGTCAACATAGATATCATTTAATTTGGAAAAATGTGTGTGGAGTCAGTCTTCTTCGATGTGTAACTCATGAATCGAAGGGTGAGGTAAAGAACGGTTTTCTGAAATAGCTGCAGTTTTGAACACCTGACCCAGGGTCACAGGGCACAGAGGGTCCCATTCGGGAGCAAATCCACAACCCCAGACTCAGAATCACAACAGGAGTCCAGACGACACCTTCTGCAGGGTTTGCCTTGGATTCAGGAGCCTAGGATCCTGGGAAGCTGTTGCCCATCCCTGCCCAAGGGGACTGTCAACTCTTGGGCCTCCAGAATGAGGGTACCAGTGCCCACATGTGTGCACATAGGACCTCGTGGACCTGGATGCATGTACACACCAAGGAAGAACGTGTGGGTGGAGGTATGTCCTGCAGGTGACACCCGCCACAAAGGTCATAGGTATGAGGCCACAGTGGCCTGGGGACGTCTGGGGGAAGCACCCGCTAGGACACTCCCTGTCCCACAGGAAAGACGCCGGTCATCCCCGATGGGCACAACGGCTACTCCGGGGTCAAACCGGGGAAGACTGGACGGTCGTGTCTGAACCCAGGCGTGTGTCCAGGCCGGGGCCCTGGGTGCACACTGTCTTTCCCTGGAGCCTGTGGACAGGGGTGTGTTGTGTCCCTGTGTGCACATACCATTGCCTGCAGGGAGTGGGGGCGTCGGCAGCACGAGCGCTGCCCCTGCAGCTTCCTCCAGGAGTGGGTTAGGGAGCGGGTCCCAGGAAGTGAGGTCACTTCCGTGTCACAGAGCCCAACAGAACTTGGAACCCCCCCAACCAGGCACATGCATCCAGTGCAGCCCCAGCTCAGGCTCACTTGGCTGGAGACATCTGCTACTGGAGGATGTTCTCTTGCTGCCGGCCCACCTCTGGGGGCTCTGGTTCCCAGGAACCCCAGGGGTGCAGCTTGTTCCAATGCTCTAGGCATTGGCTCCAGCATAGATACCAAGGCGTCAGGGCGGTGATCCGGAGGCGCCGTCAGGTAACACAGCGCAGGCCAGGCCAGGCCCCCTGTGCCACCTTCCTGGGAGCCCCATCCCCTCCTCTTCAGGTTCAGGGAACCAGGGATGTGTGGGCAGGTCCCATCCAAGCTGGGGGACACTGCAGGGCGGCAGGTTCCCCGGGGATCCCTTCAGGGTTATCCTGATGTCATGGAGGACAGGGGGGAAACAGGGTTCCTGAGGTCCTCTACCCGCCCCGGAGTCACCCCAAGACCCTTCAGCCTCATCCCTTTGCTGTCCCCGGGGGCGGTGGGTACCGCCTGCGCTGTGTGCTCCCACATGAGTCTGGAACCCCCCCTCCCCACACCTGCCCCCATGGCCCTGCCCCTGCCTGGGCCAGATGCAGAGTCCCTGCGCACAGATGTGTGGGAACATCAGAATAGAGCCCTCAGGGGAGGCCTGGTCCCCCGGGGGTTAGCGCCTGCCTTCCCCCAGGCCTGATCTCTGAGGCCCGGGATCGAGCTCCGCCTGGGCTCCCTGCGCCGGGTGCTTCTCCCTCTGTCTGTGTGGCTGCCTCTCTCGGTCTCTCTCTCTGTGTCTCTTGAGGTCCTTGTATTGATCCAAATATTTTGAACATTTATCCTCTGAGTTTGTTTCTCTTTTGCATAGTTGGTCCTGTTTGTGTAAGAGACAGGCAGGGAGCTTGAGCGGGAGAGGGAGCCCTAGCTCCTCAAGCCCACGGGGCCCCAGCGCAGGGCCTGCCGGGGCGGGATCCCAGGCCTCCGGGCGGCTCCCTGCAGGCTGCTCGTCCCCTCCGTCCCACCTCAGGGAGCAGGGGCCTTGGCCGGGAAGGGGCATCGGATCGCCCTGATGAAGTCCAGCCAGACGGAGCTGCTGGAGCACAAAGTCCGACAACTGCTGCTCGCCTTGCAGCGCAGGGACGTCATCTCCATTTGCAGCTTCTTAGACGACTATCGTGGATTCGCCACCAAGGACGAGGTGCTGGACCTGCTGTTCACCGAGTGAGCACCTGCCCCTCCGCAGCCCAAGGCTGGGCCACCTGCTGCTGGGGAGGCTGGGGATGGTGTGAGCTTCCCGGCCTCGAGCTGCTCCCCCGCCTGGAGCAGGGTCCCCCAGGGCCTAGGGGGGTCCTGGAGGGCAGCCCTGGGGCCTGCCTGTGGCGGGTCAGCCAGAGGGCCTGTGCCTGTGCTCAGCAGCTGTCCTCCTCCCCCATCATGAGGCCTGGGCCTCCTCCACCCCGTCACCAGGGTCCTGAGTGGCCTGTTTCTCCATTGAAAGGGAGGTTTGAGAGTCCATCAGGTTCTGTGTTGTGGGGCAGCCAGACCCGGGGACCCCGGGACCCCCCAGACCCCCTCGGATATGGGCCATGGGCGTGGCCGGATCCGTTTCATGCTCAAGCCTTCAGGAGGCCCCAGCAGGTGCGGGCGCTTCTCTGGGAGCTGCCCGTGGCCCCACGCACAGAGCTGACGGCCCCCGGGGCTCCGGCCTAGTCGGGGTCAGAGGGTTACAGCCCCCATGATGAGAGGTCGCGTCCACAGGACGATTCATGGGATGCCCCCGCCCTCCCCTAGGTATGGGTGCATCGTAGATGCGTGGGGTAACAATGACGTCCTGCAGTGCTGGAAACTGTGAATGACTCCGGCTCCTGCAGGAGGGCCTTCCCTCTCCAGGAGGGCAGTGAGGGGGCTGTGGGGTGGGGGCGGGGCTGCACCGTCACCCCACACATCTGCAATTCCCGTGACAGGGAAAAGGTCTAAGGGCCGTTCTGGAAAGAGGGCAGGAGAACCAGGATGGGATGCGGGCTTGGTGGGAGGCACTGCGACCCCTAAGGAGACCTTCTCCATGCCCCCCCCCAACCCTCTCTCTGCCCCACACCTGGAACCCAGAGCAGAGGGAGTGGGGAGCATCGCACTCTCCAATCTGGTGGCACCTGGACCCGGGGGCATAGCAGGTGCTCAGGAGAGCTGGTGAGGGCTCCCGGACCAGGCGGCCCCAGCCCCATGGGAGAAGGGAGATTAGAGTCAGTGGAAGGACACCCCCGGGGGCCCCTCAGGAGGGAGGCAGCCCAGAGCCACAGGAGGGAAGGTGGCCGTCCCGGGCGGCTCTTGGCAAGGACTGGCAGGGCAAAGAGCCGGAGCCCTCCTGCCTTGGAGCTTCCCAGAGCGACAGTGTGTGCAGTGAGGGCAATAACAGGCCAGACGACCCCGTCCCCGATGCCTGCTGGTGGACTCAAGGGGCAGGTGGGCAGGGACCAGGCTGAGGAGGGAGCCCCGCTTCCCCATGAGAGATGGTGATGGTCACCCCGCTGGGCCTGAGCTCCCTGGAACAGAGGCTGCGAGCCAGCCCCTCCTCAGGGAGCAGGCCTGTGGCAGGCAGGTCCGCCAGGTGGCAGGGGCACAAGGAGCAGGACTGCCTCTTACACCCCGCACGGGAGGCTGGGTCCCCGGGTCCTGCAGGGCTTCCCCGGGACACTTGCATGTGACAGAGCCCTGTCTTCTGATGCCTGTGCCCGCCTGTCCCTCCCCAGGGCCATCTCCTGCATGCTGGAAATATGGCTGGATTATTATGGGGACGACTTTTGTCAGCTCCCCGAATTTCCCTCCCTTATGAAAATTCTCTAATTCCTAAGACAGCACATGCCGAGTTCAGACGTGGAACTCCATGCCCGGCGTAACCTCCAGCAATTCAGACTCCTCCATACAGTGGAGCCAGAGGCTGGGGGTAAGGAGGCCTGGGGGTGACTGAGCTGGGGACAGGTTGGGCCCCACGGATCCAACCTCCAAGCAGCTGGGCTGGGAGCAGGGGGTGGGCTCACACCTCACCCCATGGGCTGCAGCCTGGGGACACCGCCCAGGGCTCTTGCCCTCACACATGTGGAGCAGTGGGAAGAGTGGTCTTGACTTGGGAGGGACATGGAAAGTCCGTCCTGATGGGGATACTTCGCCTTCTTGGAGCTACAGCTTCGTCCTAAAGAATACACCCTGAAGCAGCTCAGGAGCACGTCCCAGCTCTGACCGTGGGGACTGCTGCCCCGTCGGGGCCTGCGGGGATCCAGGCCGTCCTGGCTGCTGGAGCTGAGGGCTCGGCCCGTGCTGAAGTGCCTGCTGGGGAGGCGAAGCCCCTGCAGATAGTGGTCACTGCTCTAGTTCACTGCTCCGCCCTGGAGGAGCCCCCTGCACCCGCAGCCACCCCAGAGGAGGAGCAGACCCCGGCACCTGCAATCGGGGTCCCCAGAGTGCCAGAGCCGCCACCTGCATCTGGAACAACTGGCTTCGACCCCTGAGCTCGCCCCAGCTTCCAAAGCAGGGCTCATGGTGGCTGCAGCCCAACGGAGGCTTGCCCTCCCCTGGCATTTCACTGTTTCTTTATTTTCCATTTTTCTTTAACCTTTAACCTGTATAATGGCTTATGAGTTTTATTGTAATAAAGGATAAGTTAACTTCACACAAAATTGACTCTGATGCTTTTAAATGCTACATTGTTGTACTTTAGGTCCTTCACAGTGTGGCAGGCCCGGAGCCCAGGGCACCGGGGGACACAGCCCAGGATCCGGTGCTCCCCTGGGAAAGGCAGAGGACGGGAGGACACAGGACATCAGGTCACTCCTGCCGCCGGGCCGCGGCAAAATTTTGAGGGTACTCAGGCCCCTGCTAATTTGTTTTCCAGTATTTTTGGATTGCAAGAGCAGTTCCAGGGCACCCAAATGACACTAGAAATTTTATGCGGGCTCTAGTGAGGCAAGGAGGGTTGTGTGTGTCTCCCAGGTCTACAGGGAATGGTGCTGATCTCTGGACAGAACGTGTACATTTTTCTAGGATCTGTCAACCTGGGGACATTATCCACTTGGCTTCCCTGCCCTCATGGAGGGTATATGCCTCAGGAGAGGAATGTGGAACATGCTGAGAGGGTTTCCGCATGAACGGAAACCAAGCAGTGGAGTGGGAGAACTGTAGTCTCGTTGTGTGAAAGTCTTCTGGGGAACAATCAGAAATGGTCTCCAAATATCGGACCCTCCTCTTGAATAGAAAATGTAGTCAGTGTTTTATAACAACCACCCATGAACAATCCATAATAAGAGACATAACAGTAAAAGTAATAATCAAGAGCAATGTAATGATTGGAGGACGATCACAATGACTTTAACGCTATTAAAGCAATTAATACTGCCAAGTCTACTACAACAAACCTAAGAAGTTGGGAGATTCCGGTACATATTTCTCAAATTCCTTGTCAAATCACAAGATATCAGGACCTTCTTCCTGGGGTATCTCAGGGTCTGAGCCCCATGTTCTGATCAAGAAAATTATTTCATAAGGCCAAAACAGGCAGCCTCTGGCATAGAAAGTCAAACCAACTAGGTCCAGGTAATGGGAGATCTTGGGAACTTGTGTGCACATCCCAGTGGGGGAGCTTTAAAGAATGGAGATGGAAGGAGGGCTGTCTGGGTCTGGCCAGCCACATGATACCCATCAGATTTCAAGTATTTGGCCAGCCCAGGGTGCATGCAGAGAAGGCAGGAGCCAGACTCACAGCCAGGGTGCATGAACCAGGCTATGACTCCCACTAAACCCCAGCATTTTCTTAGCCTTAGCATCCCATTGCCCTTCTTCCACCTCTTCCATCCAACCACTGGATGTCCAGGTAACCATATTTGCATATAGAGGCTCTGGGTTGTTGGAGTGTGAGCCTCTGTCAACCAGACCAGCAGGGGTGACAAAGGCCAGCATAGGAGTTTCATACTGCTTTTGGGTGAACCCAGGAAGTGCTGAAGTTGCTGGAGTAGGTGGGCAGTCACCACCCGGTGCCTTCAAAAGGCAAGTTCCCCTCTTTTGGAACAAGGAGAGGACTTTAAACATTTCCAGGGACTCAGGCTGGCTGAGATTGCCCAATAGTGGTTCCCTGACGCTGAGCTGAAGTACAAAATTCTAAGGATATTTGGGCAGGTGTCAGCTGAAACCTCTCCAGGAAGACAAGAGCTGCTCCTTGGTTCCCAAGTAGACTCGAAAACATTTGACGACTCTGGCCATCCAAGAACAAAATCCCTATGTCTTCCCGCTCATCACAGGAGTTATCTGGACCTACAGGAGCTCTCATAAAGTTTTATTAGAGATTCAGTTAGGTCATGGGAAGCCTGGTTGGATTTCAAGTTTTGACACTATCGGTTCTCAGGGTCTGAGCTGAAGCAGATAATTCTGAGGATGCTTCAGTTCAGGATAACTTTCTCCATCATCTTCACAGAGGCGAGTGATCCCTGGGCCCCCAAGTGTTCTTTAAAAACTTTGTGGAGGTTCTGGTGGACCAAGGATGCCCGGAAATGGCCGCAGCTTGCTATGTGGAGACGGTTTCTAGGAGGCGTTCAGAGGGAAAACCAGGCATAGCCCAGTTAACTCCCTGAAATGAGGATGGAGTAGAGATGGAGCAGATAAAAAGAGAAGGGAGAGCTACTTGGAGAGGGAACCTGAGCTCCATGAATAGGGACCACCAACCCCAACTGTCAGAGTAGACAAGCACATCTCCCCACCCCTCACCCCTGCCCCCAGCCTTATCCCCTGGGTGTTCAGGCACAGCCGCGGTCAGTGCTTGCTTTGGAAGTGGTGCTGTTTAGAGAGCGCTACAGAGTTCCTGTCCTGCTCGACGTGACATTCTCCCCAGGGCTCATTCTTTTCTCTTTTTTAATATATCTGATTTTGTTTCCCCCTTTTCTGTGTTTCAATCCTAAGCTCTCTGCCTATTGTTCGACCCTCTTAAAAAGTTCAGTCTGATCAGGTATGTCCATCAATCTCATCATCTTGTAGAACTCTGTCTCAGAGATTTCTGAGGTGTCACAACCAATATTGTTGCCAGCTGTGCATGTTGCTCCCTGTCGCATGGAGATGTCTCTTGGCTCTCATCCTGGGATTCCCACCAGAGTGTTCTCTTGAGTTTTCCACTACTTTCCTATTGTCACTATAATGAATTACCATACACTTAGTAACTAAAAACAACAGAAAATATTTCTTTTTTTTTATTACAGGTTTGGAGGCCTAAAACCTACAATGAGTCATTTTAATAGTCGTATGGTGGTATCTCACTGGAGAAATCCCTATGGATTCTCTATGTTTCTTACATACTTCATTGTCTCATTTGATGAAAATACTTTGCTGCAGTTTTCACAATTGGCCTTGGTTCTTTAAAAGCAAATAACTTTGCTTAGTAAAATTATATATGGAGAAAATATAGAAGTGAAGTATACATAATTGTTTCGTTGAAGATCTAGTAGGTTCCTTGAGAATAGAGAGTGTGCCTCATTTGTCCATATGTCTGCAATGTGTGTTAAGAAAAAACTCCAGGACCACCGTCATCATTACTCTTCCCCCATTTTGAGTTACTACCATTGGTAATTAAGCACTGTTGTCACCTCTGTGTCTACTTCATACATTTCAGCAAACCCTAGGTTTCTGTTCATCAAAACAAATGAATAAATATCCTACCTCAAGTGTAATAATATCGCCTATTCCTCCTTGAATATACTTGGCCAGAACTTTTAGATACTGGCTGTTCTCTTTTATACTTCCAGTTCTTTCCTTGGTCAAAAGCAGGGAGTCTGATGCAGGCTATGGTAAGGCATGGTTGGACAGGATGGTTAAGACCTCTAGTTCCTGTTTCTACCCTAAATGTAGAAGGACACATTCGGTTTGGGAGTCAGCTGGAATCTCAGGAGGAATCCATTTGAGAAGACCAGAGTTGAAAGGTAACAGGGGGAGCCAAGGGTGGAATAAAGCCATAAAAAATGACTTAAGCCCCAAAGATCAGTTGTATGGAGCTAATTTTCTTAGACTCAGTTTTCCTATAAGTAGATCCTTATCATTTCCCATTGCCTGGGCCCCCGAGCTATATCATGGCTCTGTCATGCTATTATCTGAAAGTCACTAACTCTTGGAGAATATAAGCAGAGGAGGTTTGGAGACAAAAAACACTGTTAGGAAAATGCCCCATTTTCTGTTACCCATCTCCTGTTCTGTTTCACTGATGAAGCACAGATGGTTCTAAACACCTGGAAAGCCCCTGACTGCAGTTCATCCAAGTCCATCTTACCAGACCTAGGATGTGATGCACACAATCAGGAGGGAGCATTCAGATACCAGGGAACTATGGTTCTCTCAAACACTGACTATCCCATAGGACGTAGTGGGATGTAGGTAGTGTAGGTCGTGGAGTCTTTGGCCTATGTGTAGGATTCTCTCAAGTGCTCAGTTTCTCAAACTGAATAAGTCTTTTATAAACTTGTTTTGTTACCTGAGGAGACTTGGTTCAAAAAAGAATAGATTTTCACGAAGATAGTAATGGTTCTCATGGGTGAAGGTGTCCATACAGACAGGTGGAAAATGACTTCATTTCAGTCCGCACTCACCAGGACTAGTAGAATGTCCCTGCATCATGAGGACATTTCAATACCTCCCTACAGGTATCTGGGGACAGGGGTGTCCTATGATAGCAGAACGGCCTTCAAGGGAGGACAGAGAGTCCTTGTTATTTTGGATGCTCATGGAAGTGGGCAGTTTTGAATGGAAGTAATTGTCAAATGGGAACATAAGCTACGGACACTTTGGCAATAAAATGGAACAGCAATCTTTCAGGTCAGTTAAAGTGATTTTGACTAGATTGACAAGAAGTTGGTTTGAACGAGGACAGGGTATTTTGTCTGAAAACTTGTTTCAGACTCTGCTAACTAAAGTGAAACTCAGTCATTCTGTTCTGAGCTCCCACAGGCTTCCCATCAGGCTGTGGAAACTGCCATGTTCTATGTTACTTTGCTGGACATGTATTTTCCAATGAAAGTCTGAGGTTCTAGGGCACCTGGGTGGCTCAAACGGTTAAGCATCTGCGTTTGGCTCAGGTCATGATCCTGGAGTCCAGGGATCCAGCCCCGCTTTGCTCAGCAGGGAGTCTGCTTCTCCCTCTGCCCCTGCCTTCCCACTTGTGTATACCAGCTCTCTCTCAATTGAAAAACAAACAAACAAACAAACAAATAAGTAAATCTATCTATAAAGTCTGAACTTCTGTTTCCCAAGCAAGGAGGTGAGACATTTGTTATGTTCCTCTCAATATCTCCTTTTCAAAAAGTGCAGGACAGTGAAATACCACTGGGCTGAAAGACAGAACTTCTAGATTTGAGTGCTGAAGCTCCACTCTGGCTTCTAACTGGAAGTGTGGGACACAGAACCAGGGCAGTTTCAAATCTCAGATGCTCCTCTGGTCGGTGATCTATAGTTGCCAAACATCACTATGCAGGAGATTTGATCGGACATGTGGTTTTAAAAATTCAGATTCTTAACTTAAAATTCCGAATATGAAAGTGTGAGAGTCTGGAACAGACCTCTGGTTTTCAAAAATATTCTAGGTGACTAGAATCAACTTTCTAAAAAAGATTTTTTTTATTTATTCATGATAGACACCGAGACAGATGCAGAGACACAGGCAGAGGGGGAAGCAGGCTTCCTCTGGGGAGCCCGATGTGGAACTCGATCCCAGGACCCCGGGATCATGATCTGAGTCAAAGGCAGATGCTCAACCATTGAGCCACCCAAGCATCCCTAGGTGACTAGAATCAATTTGGCTCTGGAAACACTGATTTATATTACCTCCAAGGCCACTTCTAGCTCTAACATTTTAATATTCTAAAAATTCTGGTAAATCTGAGTGTGACACTTATCCTTAGTTTTTATGATTGAACAAGAAACCCGGTCTGTGGGTGTGTATGCGTGTGTGCATATATGCATAATATGTAGCATGAAATGTAGAACCATATCCAATCCCTAATTCTTGGTAAATGAGAACAATGTTAGTGATGAGAGAGAAGGGAGGAAAAGGTATGGCACAATTTGCACACACTGGGGAATAATCTATGTACATTTATGCCGTGAGGGAATTGTGTGATTTGTAAGGGACAAGAAGCCTGAGGAAGTCATTTTTAACTTGAGTGCCTGAGTAAGTGGTAACAATATTTACTAAGATCTAGAACAGTAAATGAAGATCAGTTTTGGAAAGGAAGGGATAAAGTGCAATAAAAACTAGTTATTTGTGGGTGCCCATCAGAGATCCAGTTAGGGAAGACCAATGCCCTGTAAAACTTTAGCATGAAGTTGAAGTCGGAAATACAGTGTAGGATTTTTATCAGACAAAGCTCATTTAGGTCAACAGAAATCATGCTGGGTATTCAGAACACAAAATTTAATGCAAAGGATTGCTTACACAGGTAGCAGATGGTCAAAAGTCCACAGAGATTAATAAGTACAGGCCCGGAGGAGCAAATGGGAAAGGCGCTATCAGGGGCAGGGGTTGGAAATCCTGGTGTTAGCTACCTAAAGCTGGGGCTGGATGTGTGAGTATGGGACACAGCACAGCTGGTGCTCAGACCTCTAAGTCAGGAACAGCACATGAATGATGCTTAAGACTTTTAGGAAGGAGTGCTCCATGACTGGGGCCCAGACAAGTGGGGTGGAGACATCCTGCAGCCAATGTTCAGACTTTTGAGGGGAAGATACAGCCAAACAGGGGCCATGGAGAACCAGGGTACACAGCAAAACAGGTTGTGGCCCAGCCATGCTTTTATGGGTGCTGGGTGCTGTTAGTTCCTTCAAGGGTTATTGCAAGGCTGCTGAGAAAGCCAAAAGGAGTTGGAGCCTGGAGCCAACCATCTGTTGCTGTTGGGGTGCTGCTGGCCAGAGCTGGAAATGAAAGGGACTGTCTTCACCCTTCATCTTAATTTCCTGCCTACTGCCAATGTCTTGCATTAAAGGGGCTAATGGGAAGCAACTGGCCTCAAGGTCTGGAAGATGCAGTGTGCAGGGCATCCATGCACTGCCGTGGAGTGGAGTAGAGAACGGAGGCTTGGAGCCTGGAAAGGCTGGTGAGGAGGTAATGCCACATCAACAGGAGAGGCTGAAACCACGGGAGCTCCTGGAATTGCTTAGAGACATGTGTAATATGAAGATGGATGAAACCAGGGTGTGTGCAATCACAGGAAAGGGAGAACATAGGAGAAAAGGGAAGAAGAGAAAGAAAGTAGCTGGAAGACTTCTATCTTCAAGGGCAGAGGAGACAGGAATGAAGGAGGAGACAGACCACATTATGAAATGCTTGTGAAGTATCGAGGAAACAAGATATACCAACCATAGATTGCCGAGGGTGCCCCTGGAGTCTTTACAAAGAGCATGGTGACCAACACATGTCTAAGAGTTCATGGTCTCCTCATTAAGAGAAATCCCAGCAGCATGAAGGTGATAGAGGATGTTTCTGTAAGTCGAGAAGCAGAGGAAGACACTATACACACCACTGTTAATTTTGCAAGGAAAGAGGAGGGGAAAAAAAAAACAGAAAGAACAGGGGATGAGACCTAAATACATTTAGATTCTCAAAGGCAGTTAGTTTTATCTGAGGCCTGGGCAAACAACTTCTGGGAAGACCTGAGGACCTGTGATACTTGCAAAAAGAGAGCTTCTTCCACCCACTCGTCTCTTGCATAGTTTTCAGAATAAAAACATCAGCCCATTAGCCATGAAGATATGTAGCAGCACCAGAACATTTTTTAGAAACATGTTTTGATTTCTTTTTACAGCCTTTATAAATTGGCTCATCCTTGGAAGTAAGTTGTGTTTTATTCTGCTCTCCTTTATTTACATCTCTACAGAAAGCAGGCTTAGACAAATAGGTAAGGACATTCTCCAGACTGAGCCAAGGGGCTGTCTTTCTTCTGTTCTGGAGCAGTGTGCTGTCAGTCTAGGATGACAGTGGCCTATGACATATATATTGCTAGCCCTGAAAGCTGGGAGTCTGAATTTTGGCAAATAAGGGCAAAAGCAAACCTGTGTGCTGTTACCATCAGCCCAGACAAGCAAGGATCACAAGGTCACAGGAGGGATCTTGGAAAGTGTCCAACTCTTCTGCAGCTGTTTCCACTTCTTCTTCCACCCAGCTGCTCACCGGAGCTGCTATAAATAATCCCTGTTCAGGCTTCTGCTCTCAGCCAGGGCCCCATTTTGTGGACATGCTAAGAACATAAGACCAAAAGCCAAAGTGTTGCTGTGACTAAGCCGGCAACAGTGGCATCTTCTGGGGTCTCTATCTCCTCTGCTGTAATGAGGTGTTGAATTAGACTATCTCTAGGAACCCTGCTCTTGAAGAGGCCATGACTGCTACATTCTCACTACAAGAGGCCAGCATGAAGACGCTACCCAATCTTTGGCCAGCTTAAACTTTGACACAGGCCCTTTTCATTATGGCACTTGATGTTCCAGATTGAAGAGGGAGGGGAAGCCATGCTAACAGCTATCTGTGAAGGAGCCGGAGAAGCATGAGCCAGCAGGACTGCTAAGGCGGCCACAATTTGTGTCCATCACGTGGGCATGTACTATGTGGTTGAGTCGTCTCATATTACAGAGACCAGAGTCTGAACGACAAAGACCCAGGGTCACAGCTCTGTCTGAAGCCAGGGTTTTAGAACATTTCAACCATGGTCCCACCTTTCCATTCTACCTGTTTAATCTGTTAATCTGCTCACTCACTTTATCAATCCATAAAATAATTAAGGGGGCCTCTGCCAGCAAGTGAGGATTCCGAAGGTCAACATAACACAGTGCCTTCCCCCAGGCCCCTCACGGCCTACAGATCATATTTCTCTGCAGTGTCAGAAGCTGGATTGACAGCTTCATTCAAAGAATGCCCATGTTGGAAGTCAAGAGAATAAATCCAGAGATGTTTGCCGCATGGAGCTCACAGCCAGAGGATCTTTGCTTCTCACTTCCTGTAGCTCCGGCTTCGCTTTTAATTACTCTTCCTTTTTTTTTTTTGCAGCAAAGTGGCGTCAGTTCAGCTCTACAGCCCCCAATCTTATCTTCAAAGGAAAGGCACTCAACCTCACAGCGACCATCCATCTCTGACACTGCATCCTTCTGTGTATAGCTCCATGGGCTGTGTGGAGAAAGCAAGGCCTCAGTTATCCAGTACTTGGTGACCAGAAAACAACATAACATCACCCAGGCCAAAATCACAATTCCCTATTACCGAGTCTCCTGCAGACACCGAGTACACGCCTGGTGATCAGAAAAAGCACATGTCACGTGAGCAGCTGTATGGGAGCTCAGATTCCCTGCACAACTTACACAGTGTCCCTACTGGGTATTCAATTCCTTCTGCCATAGTCATTTCTAGGATATCTAGAAGCAGAGTATGTCTTCCTGGGATGGAGGCAGTCTACTTTCTAATTTTAATAACATTCTTTCCCAATGCGTGATTGTTTTCATGTCTCCAAATTAATAGTCTCAGATATATGACAAAAGGTAAAGATGGTGCTGTTTATACTGTAGGCAGGTCAACGATAGGCCACATGCAACGATAGACCACAGCCATGTGGCTGTGGAGTTTCAAGATTTTAGGTGCAAAGATAAAAGAAACCTGAGGCTGATCCATTCTGTAAGAAATATCAATGAATAAAGGGTTTAATTCTGGAATTCAGGGTGATGTGGACAATGAGTTTTTCTTCAGAACAAAGATTAAGCTGAAGAGAGTAAAGGTATTTTGAGATAAATGATTGAAAAAAGTTTTTGGTGACAGATGTTCTCAGGAGAAATAATACAAAGAACTGGCAGTCACTCCCAAAGGGAACTTGTTCTTGGAAAATACAGCTTTGAGGAGGAGAAAGAACACATATTGCTGTCTAATACTTGAGATAATACCATGCTGAAGAAACACTGAACCTGTTCGTACCCCAGTTAGGACTCAGACCAACAGAAAGGAATTGCACAGCCTTAGATTTCTGCTCAAAGTAAGAGGAAATTTTTAATAGAGTCCAAAGTTGAACTGTGGATATTGTAATAGACTACTGAAGTTCATCAGGCATCTAGCCAATCAACTGACATAGAATACTCATAAGGTGTTTAAATACTTAATTGAGGCAGATAATAAGAATGAGAATGATGTATTAAAAAACAATGATAAGCAGACAATAATAATATTGTACTTTCTCAGGCACAGAGGATGTGCCTGGCTTTGTTTAAGCAGATTATAGAAACAGAGGGATTGTTAAACCTTCCCAAACAGTTATTTCTCACGTCAAACAATGAGTAATGGGATCTCTGGATAACACGAGGAGACTCAGCAAAAGACATCATTCCTAGGCCCCATGTCTCTGTATGGTTGCTCAATTTAGAGCTAATGGCAATAAAAATGGGGTCATAGTTTGACGATATTCATGATGTAATATTCATTTTGTCAATTAAAACTTTCAGTTAAACACGGAGATATCATAAAGAGCATCCTACACAAAAGTTTTTTTAGACTCCAAGGTTTCAGAATAAATATCCTAAAACATGGTGGCATAGGTGATGACACTTTTATTCTCTCAGTGTCCAGGGATGACAAGTGAACATCAAGAATTCAGCAGGGCCCCAGGGCTTGTGCAGCCCAGTCACTGACCAAGGCCTTGCAAAATTTCTCTTGGCCTCTGTTTAGTAAAGAAGACAAATGGACTTAGGTTTTCACCTTTCCTAAGGCTTATTCAAATTCATAAACTGGAAATGGTCATGGTCACAGTAGGAATTAATTGTCTTGTCGAATCAAAAATCTTTCAGCAGAGACTACCAATTCTGTAAACAGAATAAGCCATAGTGACACTTCCAAACCACGAGCTAACCCCGTGCCTACCTCCCTGCATCTACAACTGCCAAAACCATAATGTGTAAAAAAGGTGCAAGCCTACGACATACTCCAATTAAGTCAAAAGTATATAAAGAATATTGGTGTAGAATTACCTGAGGAAAAATTAAAATTAGGCATAATAACACTGGATTTAAGATATAGACCTGTCAGAAAGGAGCTTTAAAGGAATGTTTCCCAAAAGCATAAAACCATCTAGAGGATTTCACTTGTTGTAGACCCGAGACACACCTAGACAGACAATGATATTCATTAAGACCTTCATCATCTTTGTATATTGGAATCATAGTAGACAGAGATGAAGGTGTAGAAGCAAAGCATGGACACCATATTCCCAAATAATTGGTTACAGCTACAAACATTCTGGCTGGTGAGAATAAGGTGTTCCTATGTGATACCTGAGCTCTTTTGGGAGAATGATCTTCCCTGTCCTAGATCACTAATGTCTAACTCTCCTTGGCTCGCTTGAGGTTACTCAAAATGAAAAAGGACACCCATTAAGATTTCCACTGAACATAGAAACACTGAAGAAAGTCTGTTAGACATAGGTAGGGGCAGTTAGGGAGCTTGAGAAAGATCTGAAGGTGCTGTCTGTTGTGGGAGGCAAGATTAGGAGCTGGGCTGACCTGAATGGTCTCCGTCAGGGAGGGACCACACCCAAATCCCGTAATCCAATCAAGCAATTAGAGTGGATTAGAGGACTTTGTGCCTTATCCCAGGGCCCAAAAGCCATAAAGGTGGAGGTGAGGTTCACTATCTGACATTTGGAAACTGGCACAGTGAGAGGAGCATCCCTTTGCGACCCGAAGCTCCTGGTTGAATGTATCTTGTGGACACTGTTTCTGCAGACATGGAGGCTGCCCACTTCCACCCCTCAGAGGAGCCTCAGTTCAGCGCCTCTCCCAAACCCCAGTTATGCTGGTCAAGGAGAGGCGGTGCTGAAGTCCACGGAGGACCCTCTGTGCCCGAGACGACATCCCCTGCATCAAAGACTCTCTCCTCCCCGACTGACCCGTTGGCTCCCGCATCAGCAGGGCTGCCTCCCACCAAGACGCCTCTGAGTTGGAGGAGCCTTTCCCAGGTGGGAGCCGGGCTTCAGAACATGGGCAACACTTGCTATGTGAATGCGACCCTACAGTGTCTGACCTACACAGAGCCCCTCGCCAGCTACATGCTGTCCCAGCAGCACGGGACCACCTGTAGGAGGCAGACATCCTGCATGCTGTGTACCCTGCAGGCTCACCTGACGCGGGTTCTCTGCCATCCTGGACGTGTGCTCCAGCCCCTGCCACTCCTGCTCACCGCCTTCCACAGACACAAGCAGGAAGATGCCCATGAGTATCTCATGTTCATTCTGGATGCAATGCAGCAAGCATGCTTGCCTGAGGACAAGCCCTCAGACCCTGAGCGTCCTCAGGACAGCACCCTCATCCAGCAACTCTTTGGGGGGTACTGGAGGTCTCAAATCCAGTGTCTCCACTGCCAAGGCATTTCGAGCACTCTGGAACCTTACCTGGACATCAGCCTGGACATCGGGGCTGCTCACAGCATCAGCCAAGCTTTGGAGCAGTTGATGAAGCCCGAACTGCTGGAAGGTGAAAATGCCTACTATTGTAGTAAGTGTCTGGAGAAGGTGCCTGCGTCCAAGGTGTTGACTTTGCACACTTCCCCGAAGGTCCTCATCCTGGTCTTGAGACGATTCTCAGACTTGACAGGCAACAAAATGACTAAGGAGGTGCAATATCCTGAGCGCCTTGACATGCAACACTGCCTGTCTGAGCAGAGGGCAGGACCCTTGGTTTATGTGCTCTATGCCGTGCTGGTGCACGCTGGGAGGAGTTGCCACAGCGGACATTACTTCTGTTTTGTAAAGGCAGGAAATGGCCAGTGGTATAAAATGGATGATGCTAAGGTCAGCGCCTGTGATGTGACTTGTGCGCTGCGCCAACCTGCCTATGTCCTCTTTTATATGCAGAAGACTCATCTGGAGAGAGACCTTGGGAGGGAGTCAGTCAAGGAGGGAGGACTCGCATCTCCCGAGGCAGACCCCACAGTGGTTGGTGAGGCCTCAGGAGAGCCGGCAACGGATCCCTCCGTGAACCTTCCTGAGTTGGAGGAGCGTGGGGAAGAGACCTCAAGGCAACAAATGACATTAGACCAGTGGAGATGCCTCCAAGAATGCAACCGCCCTAAGCCTGAACTCAATGTCAGGAGAAGAGAAATTGCTCTTCCTGCGAACGCAGTCATCCTTCACCACTCCAAATACAGACCTGAGATGCCAAAGAATCATCCTCAGCAGACCATCGACCTGCTCACCACTGCACCTGGGATGCTCCCACCTCAGGTGGCCGGGGACGTGGCCAAAGTCCCGCGTGTGCCAGGGAGAGCCCGACCTACCAAGAGGATGAGCAAGAAGGGACAGAGTTCTGGGGAAGCAGTCCAGGGATGTGTCTCCTAACTTTGGTGCACATGGGCGCACACACCCACACACACAGCGTCACTCACTCACTCCAAACCCGAACACAGTCCCATACTGGAAATATTTTGTGTTATGTGAAGTGTGTGTTCTATATGTATGGAAGAACCATCTATCTGGTGTGTTCATGGGATATGGCCTTCAACTGAAACTTGAGGACACTGATATTTAAACCTGGTTCATTGTCATGATCTTTTATTGGGATAGTGTGTATTTCATATGGGGTGTATCGAGGAACCTGCCTCTCCTTCAGCCTTGGGGAGAGTGGGGGCCACTTGCAGGTGAGAGGCAGTGAGCAATCAGGGTTGAGAGTGGATATGATGCTGAGGACCTGGGGTTGAAGTCAGTATGTTTGACCCTTTCGTCATGCTCCCCACTTCCCAATGCTTTTCTTCTATTTATGTTGAAAGAATATTTCTCCGAACATAAGTATGTATTGGGTCTTGCTAGCGATGTGTCTTGGTCATTGCTTGGAAATTGTAAGATGGAAATTAAGTGCTTATTTTGGGGGCGATAACTGCATCCAGACCTGATTGAACCACAGTGATTTTATTATGTTCCCTTCACTCTCTCCCACATTAAGACTGAAGAGAAGCAAACTAACAAGGACTCTTATTCCAAAGGGAAATGCCCAGCCTCCCACTGAACATAACTTTTTATGACTATTTTGCTACCGTCTACTCTGTGGCATCTCTTGACCCAGAAGAAGTGGACTCTGGATTTCAGACCAGTTCAAATTCAAATTTGGACCTGGGTTGATACCTCTGGAAAACAGTGCCAAGTTCATGAGTCTACCAAAGCGTTTTGAGGTCAGGTTATAGGTGTTCTGTGTTATCATTGCATTTCTTTAGAAGAGTTTGACAAGTTCATTGTAGAATGGAAATTATTGCATGACCAGCAAACGCCTCTGAGTGTGACCGTAGATGTGCAGTTGTAACATCACATCATAATGTTATTTTCACTCTGTATTCAAACTTGGACATGCCACCCTTACTGGATAGTAAGGGACAATAGGATCTGTGCAGAAAAATCAGGCTTTTTTGGAGATTTTCATGTACCTAAGACAAATTATAGATCTAAGGTGTCAGGGTTTCTTTCATGTCTGGGAATTGTGTTTCTTATGGCCAATACAGTTTATTGTGTCGTAAAGAGTGAGGGAGCCTGTGTGCATGTCTTGCCAAGAGTTCCGTAAGAGGATCTGCAGGTATCCCCGTCCTCTGAAGACTGTCATAGGGAATGAGACAGCTCATGGACTCGGGGACTTGTCCTCCACAGCAGAGGACACTGAGGAGGTGTCTGTGGGAATGAGGATATGTCCCCACCTGGACTGATGTGGTGAACCAGCAATTCCCCCGCTGAACTGGATGGAAACGGTCAAGTCCACCACGTGCTGAGTGTCCTGCTTTTGTGCGCCTACACATACACTCCCCCCACTACACAGATGTTGCAGTTTTTCTTTAGGTAAATCTATAGGAATGTCAAATCGTGCTTCCCAGTCTGGAATGTCAGTTTGTCTTAGTGAAATCCATTTTCTAACAAATGTAGGGAAATCATCCAGGCAATTTGTAACTTGGTTGTAACAGAAATTAACAAGTTAATCTGAAATTGTTTTATAAATGTCTGAATTTCTTATTTAGAAAAAGATCCCATCCAGAGTTTTGCAAATTACACCATGTTTTCTCCTAGAAGACATTTTCTGTACTTGTTGATATTATTTCTCTGAAATTGTTATGTAAAATATTGCATCTGCTTTGTTTGTTTTTGCTCTAAAATGTTATTACAAAGTTGTGTGTTTTTTTATTCTTAATAAAAAATTCCCACATACAATTTGGTGTGCAGTCTTCTGAGGATGAGGACACCTGTAGGTCACCGTGGAGGACACTCCAGGGGCCACAGACACAGGCTCCGTCCAACAGGTGGGGGGTAGGAGGGCCCTGAGCAGGGCCTGGCTTCTCGGGAGGAAGGAATGAGGGAGCTGCAAGGAACCGGGAGCTCCAGCAGCTTCTGTCCAATCTGGTGAAGACCATTCCAGGGGCTGAGTGGGGGCCCGTGCAGAGTGCGGCCGTGGGGGCTCGGTGCATGGCTGCAGGTCTCCAGGTGAGGTGTGGCAGGTGTGGGCTGGGGGCCCTTGCTTGGCTGGAGGGCAGGTGTCTTCCTGGGCTGCGGGGGCCTGGCTGTGCATCCACGGGCATGTCCGCTTCCTGGAGCACACAGATTCCCTGAATTCCCCACAGGCCCTCCTGGATGCTTCTGCAGGTGTGCTGGCTAGGGCTCCACCACGCTTTCTTTCGGGGGTTCAGGGTCCTGTCTAGGGGCATGTGGGCACATTTCTTGCCTGGAGCCTGGGGGGGGGGCATTTGGAATTGTCTGCCAATGTGTTGCTGACAGCGGGATGGGTGTTCTCCTCAGGATACTTGGGTGGTGCCTGGGTGTGTCCCAACCCATGGCCCTGGGAGCCAGCCTGGGGACCCTCGAGGGACACTCTGCAGGGCCTCTTGTCTATCTGCTGCACAACCAGGCTGTCAGCCCTGACACAGGGTTGGCAAGCCGGCTGAGGGGTGTCAGTGATCGGCACTTCCTGGGCACCAGGAGGTCCACCAGGTGGGCTGAGGCTAACTTGAGGGCTTCTGAGATGAGATGTGGAATGGGACCAGACACTCATGACTGGATTGTCAGTACGTGGTTCCATCAGCAGGGCAGGCTCAGGGATAGAAGGCCTCCTGGTGGTGTAGACAGGCATCGGCATGTGTGGACACTGTGGGAATAGAGAACACATGGGACTCCATGAGTTTGGCCCCAGCACTAAGGCAAAATGAACACTCAGGAAAGAAAGAAAGAAACCAACTAACGGCCAAGACCTTAGTAACAACCCCCTCCCCCGGAACAGGGAAAGAAAAAGATGGGATCTGTTGATCTGACTCACCCTGGGAGTAGGGAATGCAGTTGCAGGGCTGGTCCGGAACAAAGGTATGACTGGATGCTTTTGATGCCCTTGAGACATTGTGGGGGGACAGGGAAAGTCCTGCCTCACAGCGATGCTTCTTCCATTGGACCAGCTCTTCCATCCACTATGCTCATGAGGCAATAGGAGTCCTGATGCTGGAGAGTCATGGTGGCAGCTCCTGAGAGGGGATGGGCAGGGGGGTAATGTGTCATGAAGGACAGAGGCCTGTTCTCTGAGGTGGTATGTGCTCCAGGAGTGCCCACCAATGACCATCACATGCCACCAGCCACGGTTCACACACATACAAGGCATAAGGCAATATCATGGGCACCAAGGAAAAAAAGGGTGCAAAGACCACGCTGCTCAACTGTCACTGGTCAGAGAGGAAGTGGAGTCCCACCTCCCCCAGGAGGCACATGGAGCCCAGGGAGTGCCCAAGGGCACAGCCCGGGAAGCACACACACTCACCCTCACATAGTCACAAGATTCCGTGTCTTCCTTCCAGGTGCGCTTCTGCCCCTCCCAGGGTCTCCTGGGGAACCTGTGGAGCAGGGCCTCTGCTCGGCTTCCTGCCTGCACCAGAAATCAAAGCATGGAAAGTAGAAGGAACTCCCTTCCCTGGCTTCCAGCCAGACACCTGCTCGGGGCTTGGGCCAACCTGGTCCTTTCCCTCCTCAGCCACTCTCTGCCCACCTCTGCCCCACCCTGACTACACTGACCCACCAGGTCATCCAGGCAGTTTGTTTCATGCAGCGTCAGAAAGGGTCTGCCTTGGCATGTGCCAAGCTCCGTACATTCACTGGTGCAGGGACACTTGTCCAGCCACAAATCCCACACCAAATCAGCAGGGACAGCTCCATCACCCAAATGTGGACCCTGTTAGTCTGGGAGCTCCTCTGCCTGCCTCGCCCAGCCTGGCTCTGCCTGCAGCCGCCCTGCACACTGTGCATGCACACGGACTCAGGGTCTGTCATGTCAGCCTGGCGATCGGGTCACAAGCCCCATTCCTCACCTTCGTCTCTCTGCCTTCTCCCCCTCAGCCTGGTCCAACAGTCCAGCCTGGTGCCACTGGTCCCGCTGACTCCCCGGCTCCACATTCTCCTTCAGCCTCCTGGAGCCCAAGTCCATGGGAACAAGGGTCGTGCCCCAGTGTTTTATGGGGCATCTGGTGCTTGATGCCTTGTGTCCAAAGGCCCCACAGTCCCTGCACTTTACCTGGGGGTGGAAGGGGCAGGGGTCAGTGCATCCACTCAAATGCCAGTGATCCTGCCAAGCACATGAATGGGAGGCCGTCCTCATGGAGTGGCACATGGGATGAGGACAGGGGACATCCTATCTGGCTAGTGAAGTGTCAGTATAGTGAAGACCTCAGGATGCATCCTCTCACAGCCAGTGGGAGGGCGGGGTAGGGAGGAGGGATTGCAGGTGTCAGGTTGAAGACAGGTGGAAACATCATTAAGATTCGGGACAAACACAAGCGTGGATCTAATCTTATGGTGCCCTGAGGCTGATGCTCAGAGCCTCTGAGTGTCCCAATGTGTAGACTGCTGGGATTCCAGCCCATGTCAGGATGGACAACAGGGTCCGGTCAATGATCTTCTGTGAGCCTAGCCTGTCGCAAGACTCCTGGCAGAGCTCCTGCTTCAAAACCCATGCCAGCCTCCCCACTCACCCTGGGAGGCGGGACAGGGGGTGGGGGGTCCGCTACATGAGAGGGGGTGCTGGCTGCAGATGGGAGGCCCGGCAGGAGGATAGGTCCTGTGGCTGAGGGTCTTCTCTCTAGGGACTCCTGACGCTGTTGCTCTTTTTACAGGTTTGCTTTTATGTCCAACTCAGCCCATTGTGAGACCCTGGCACAACCTGGATGGCCCCAGGACCCTGTGGAGCGCTGCCTCCCTGTTGCGTCCTGGACACAGCCACACTGGCCCAGGCACACGGGACACACGTCCTTGAGGGGAGACGGCTTGGCTGTGCACCTCAGGAGGCCGAGGGGCCACTGTGGCCGTGCACGAGAGTGTGAGCAACAAACACTGGTGGCGTGATTTTAAAAACCCCAAACAAGAAAAAACTTAAAGTAGTGCCTTCCATCCTCCACGTGGGAGTAGCGCCTTCCACGGACCTTATTTCTTTGCCCTTTTGCAATGTGCAGGAATGAGTGAGTGGCTGCCTTCCGATGCTCTCTAGGGCAGACTCCTCCCTGGCACAAGAAATTACAGTCACGTGAAGCAAACTGCCCTTTGAACTCAAAGAAATTGTTTCAAAAGAAAAGTTTTTTAAAAGATTTGCTTGATATTATCTGCCTTGTTCTTATTGACTTGAAATGTTGGCATTTTCTAACTGTGCCTTGTTGGCTACAGTAATTCATTATTCCTGTCAAAACTGAAAAGTGCCCTAATTGAATGTGTTTGAATGTTATTCTTGCACAGTTCTTTAAATTGAGAGACAAAATGTTTTACCTCATTGTTGGACATACATTCCAAGCTTTTCAACTTTAGGAGAAAAAAAATAATCATGTTTTCCGGTATTGTAAATTTTAGACTATTTCGTATACATTGTATTAAAACTGCCACATCAATTTTAATGTAGAGATTTTGCAAATCCTAGGGGAGATGGTGGCCCTGGTGAGCCAGAGCCTGCAGGAGGGAGAACGGGACTTCAAGGTGAAAGTGAGGTCCATCCTGTGCCACCTGCACCACCAGCCCAGTTGGCCCCTGGAGGTGGTGGAGCTGTGTCCGAAGTACCAGCAGACTGTGGTGGCCATCGACCTGGCAGGAGACGAGACCATTAAAGGGAGCAGTGTCTTCCTGGGACACGTGAAGGGCTACCAGGAGGCTGTGAGGAGAGGCATCCACCGCACTGTGCATGCAGGGGAGTGGGCTCAGCGGAGGTGGTCAAAGAGGCTGTGGACACGCTCAAGACGGAGAGGCTGGGCCATGGCTACCACACGCTGCAGGACGAGGCCCTTTATGACAGGCTGCAGCAGGAAAACATGCACTTCGAGATCTGCCCCTGGTCCCGTTACCTCACAGGCCCCTGGAACTCGGACACGGAGCATGCAGTGGTTCGGCTCAAACATGACCAGGCTACCTACTCCCTCAACACGGATGACCCACTCATCTTCAAGTCTACCCTGGAACGGATTACCAGATGCCCAAAGAGGGCATGGACTTTGCCGAGGAGGAGTTTAAGAGACTGAACATCAATGCGGCAAAGTTTAGTTTCCTCCCAGAAGATGAAAAGAAGCAGCTTCTTGATCTGCTCTCTAAAGCCTATGGGATGTCATCTTTGGATGCTTCAGGGCAGCATCCCTGAAGACATTATGGCCACCTCTCCAAGCCCTCCCCCTGGGGATGGAGCCTCAGTTCCCTGGGTTGAACGACACTTACCTTTACTCTTTCAAGGAAGACGATGATGCCCATAGTCCACTTCTGCTGCTCTTGAAGCCATGTGCCTGTTTCTAGACACAGGAATACCTCAGCACACCACATCTCTCCTGACTACGGGCCAGAGTCTGGTTGAATCTGAAGCCTCCCTCCTATAGTGACACATGTGAAAATCTGGTGCTTAATAAAGAACTCAAAGGCTGGTATTGTTGGGGGGAAAAAAAGGAGATGATCATATTTCTTTCTTTCTTTTTTTTTTTTTTTTGGAGGACTGACTTTGTTTATTAAGGGAACCGAGAACAGATCACGTACCCTGGAACCTGAGTTATGCAGGAAGGTAGAAAATATCTACAGTGACTGGGTGACAGAACGGAGCACAGCACAAGGTCCCAGGCCAGCCCACCATGGGACACTGCCCCACTCCCTACATGGAATACTAAAACCGAGTGGTTTTAGCAGCTGCCCCAAGACTCCAGTAATGATGCAATGGAACAAGGATTCTATACGGCTCCCCTCAGCTTCCCCGGAGAGAGTGGATGTGAACAGGTCAGAGGCCTGTCCGTGACAAAGTGGGGCAGCCAAGGCTGCCTCTGTCCTGGCCACTTGGGGCTGGAGCAAAGGCAAGCCTGGCCTCCTGCCCGGGGCAGATGGCAAGGCCAGTCAAATCCACAAGCTGCCTCATGGGCTGGGGGAGGTTGGAAGATGTGGCATCAGGGAAGCGTTCCCACACCAGGCATCCATCCCTCAGAACAGCTGTGGATCCACGGTGACCCCACTCACCCCACTGCCCCCACAGGGGTATGGAAGCAGCCCCCGCAGCCCACACTGAAAGTGTGGCAAGGCTGGAGGGGAAGGTGGGAGGCCAAGGAAGCCTGGGGGGTGGACCCGCCGATAGTAGCAGAGCTCTGGAGGCTTCTCTGAAATGGGCCGACAAGTGTCCCCATTTCATGTCCACCCACAATCCCAGAACAGGCCCTTGTTTGGAAAAGCAATGAGGGTGACAGTGATGACACGGACCTGCAGATCTTCTGCATCTCCTGTGGGCACCCTATCAACCCACGTGTTGCCTTGCGCCACATGGAGCGCTGCTGCCAAGTACGAGAGCCAGACGTCCTTTGGGTCCACGTACCCCACACACATTGAGGGAGCTACACGACTCTTCTGTGATGTCTACAACCCTCAGAGAAAGACATACTGTAAACGGCTCCAGGTGCTGTGCCCCGAGCACTCCCGGGACCCCGAAGTGCCAGCTGATGAGGTACGTGGGTGTCCTCTTGTGCGTGATGTCTTTAGCTCGCGGGTGACTTCTGCCTCCTGCCCAAACGCCAGTGTACCCGCATTACTGCTGGGAGAGGTTGCGGCTGCTGGAGTGGCCCTGGAGCGTGTGCACGCGTGGTACAAGCCGGACGAGCTGTTTGAGCAGGAACGCACCGTTCGCACGGCTGGGACTGACGGGCAGGATCACTGGCCCTGACGCTGCACCTCATGATCCAGCATGACCCGCTCACTCCCGAGCCGTGCTCCAGTGCTGACCGCTGAGCCTCACTGGCCCCGAAGTCCCCACGCTCTGCATTCCAGGCCCGGAGCCGCCCGAATCCCCCGTTTGGCTGCTCTGCCATTCATCTGTTTCTCCAGTGGTCCCTGAGTTTCTCCCTGTGCCCACCCACCATTTGACTACCCTGCTGCCCGTATCAGAGGGTCTCAGGATTTTCTTCTGTCCTTGTCTGTCCCTCTGTCTCTCCGTTCTCTGTGCCTGGGTGGGACTGTGCAGTTTGCTCACTGTTGCCTCCCCTCTCCCTGGTTTTGTTAATAAAATTTTGAAGAACCAGAAAAAAAAAAAAAGATGATCTCTACAGGGATAAACTCTGTAAAGCCTGAAGCTCAATCAATTGATGTTGAAAACTCTCAAAGGGAGTAAAGGCTTGATCTGAATGGTCTAGAACATGTGCTGTAATTTAATAGAAGAGATGGTCGTCTTAATATTTAATGATTTAAAAGAACTTCTCAGTCCATGCGAAGAGTACAGTCCAAGGATAAATCAAATTTCTGAACGCATTTTATGCTACATATGTGTATACTTTGCAATCCTCAGGTGTTCGTGCCAAATATTCTCTTTCAATAAGTCCTTCTATATGTTTCTTAATAACAACTGTACTTGGGAAGAATCGAGCCTTCACCTGCTGAGTTACCTCTGCTACTAACACACTGTGCTGCATCTTCTTTCTGGATTTCGTTATCCGCAGGATAGCAGCTTCGATCTCATGTTTCCTGTCGTCATCTACTTTCTGCCTCGTTTCTTTCCTTTCTGGGTCAGATTCACCTTGTTTGGCAGCAACTGTTTGAGTCTTGACTCTGTGTACTTTGGATGTGAACTGATCATTAACTGTGAATCTGTGGCCATTTTCTGTTTCCTTGGACTTGGGTTCTTTTGTAAGAATCCGCTGTGTTGGTTTACCACAGGCGAGGGACTGCAGGGCTCTACCAAGTTCTCTTTCAGGGATATCTGTTTCTTGTTGAATTTCCTCAAATGTGTATTTTTCTCTGTATGATTTAATTCATACATCTTTTATTCTTCTTTTGGCAAACATCAGATAATATGAGCAAAACTATATTTCTTGCTCACTATAGTTACCTACATTCTTTTTTGCTTTATATAAGTTTGTAAACATATGTTAAGTGGATAAAATTCTTGGCTAAGGACATACTCCAAAACTCTGACATATACTTTTCTGAGTTAGGGGAAAAGAAAGCTTATGAAACTTCCATTAGACCATAATCACACAGCAAACTAAATTAGTATATGCTGTTTTTAAATTAACATCTGCCATTTTTTAAAGACTTCAGGTTTTGGTTACAGCTAAAATGATTTTTATCTGAAGTTTATGAAAGAACAGAAGCTGACCACACAAATCTTACTCATAAGCATATTGGCCGTTTCAAAATAGAAAATAATAAAAATAAACCTATAATCAAGGAAATTCCACTCATCTTATTAGAAAAAAATAGCTACCAATGTTATTATAAATACAGATGGCAATTTGTAATAACTAGGTTTCAAGATATTTGCTTTATTTCTTTTTTTTTAATTTTTTATTGGCGTTCAATTTACTAACATACAGAATAACCCCCAGTGCCCGTCACCCATTCACTCCCACCCCCTGCCCTCCTCCCCTTCCACCACCCCCAGTTCTTCTTCTCTTTTGATTTTAAAGTAACAGATTGGGATCCCCGGGTGGCGCAGCAGTTTGGCACCTGCCTTTGGCCCAAGGCGCGATCCTGGAGACCCGGGATCGAATCCCACATCAGGCTCCTGGTGCATGGAGCCTGCTTCTCCCTCTGCCTATGTCTCTGCCTCTCTCTCTCTCTGTCTCTCTCTCTCTGTGTGACTATCATAAATAAATAAAAAAATAAAGTAACTGATGACTTCATAATAAAGGTAAGCCATTTAGCATTTTATAATTTAATTCTTTTATAAATTTCAGACCCCAAAAATTTCAGATCAAGTATTACAAAACAGCCAGCCTTCAGAATATATTTTGTTTGGCAGACAGAATGGTTTTTCTTCTTTTGAATTGGAATACATTCATGCAGTACTTAACTTGCTCTAAGCTGACCCATCCCTACTAGCTTCCCACATTGTCACCAACTGGGCATGTGAGGCTGACACCCGTTTTTAATATTATAAAACTCAGTATTAACTTACAAAAATTAAGTTGCATGCATGGAGCAAAAATTCAAATATATCATAAACTTGATGCTAAATCTTAATACTCATTCCTAATTTGGGAAAAAGAGATCAAACCAAAAAGGACTCATCTTCATAATACTTAGTTACATAAAACATTATCAATAAGAAATGTTTCTATATATGGATACTGTCTTTTTAGAATAGTGTTAACAGTAACCTGAAATCTGAGATAGATAAATCATTCATATCACAAAGTATTATATACTGTCTTTCCTATACAGTCTTGGCTCCCAAACAGTGGGCTTCAACTTCATCCCTACATATAATATAAACATTCTCAAATATTTGAAATAAAGGAAAGGTGTCATTAATAAGGCTAACTAAAATTACAACAAAGGCTTTCTTCTAATCCTAGAGAATGAAACAAAAAGAGAGGTCTTGTAAGACACATTGGAAATGAGGAAGAATTTGAAGTCAAGTTGGCCCTGGACCCTTTTACATTGCTACTCCTTCTGTTTGTTCAAGTTAAAGAATAAGAGAGGCCACCAACTGCTCCTTAGTGGAACAGGCTGCAAAGAAAACAAAGCAGCTAAGTGATGATGAGGAAAACAAAGAATATAAAAAGTTGTAGTTATGAAGATGATCAATGAATAATGGAGCTCCTGGCTGGCTCAGTTGGTAGGGCATGCAACTCTATCTATCTCAGGGTCATGAATTCAAGCCCTATGTTGGGCAGAGAGATTACTTAAAAGAATTAAAAATAAAAGACATTAAAAAAACTGTAAAAAAATGATGGTAGTAATTCTATTCTGAAGTTTAAGAAACAGCAAGGAGTAACAAATAAATTAGAGAGACAGTAATCTCCCTATTTTTTTCTTCCATTCCCTTTTAATTTGAATACAAATACAGAAAGAATCATGTCATCTGCTCATAACTCACTCTTTGACTATAGAATAAGTCAAAACTTGTAAATGCGTCATTGAAAACATATTAACACTCCATCTGCAGCCTTTGAGGTTTCAGCCATACTTCACTACCAGCGTTGTGTGAGCAAGCCATATAATTTCATGTCTCCTTGTGTCTCTTTATGCTGCTCTGCCTCAGAAACCCCTTTTTTCCTCTCCTGGGTAGCTCAGTGGCTGAGCACCTGCCTTCGGCCCAGGGCGTGATCCTTGAGACCCGGATCGAGTCCCACATTGGGCTTCCTGCATGGAGCCTGCTTCTCCCTCTGCCAGTGTCTCTGTCTCTCTCTGTGTCTTTCATGGATAAATCAATAAAATCTGAGTGGCTCAGTCGGTTACGCATCCCGCTTGATCTTGGCTCAGGTCATGATCTCTTGGTTGTCGGATAAAGCCAAATGCCAAGCTTTGCATGTTCGGCAAGAAGGCTGCTTGGAACGCTTTGCCTCTCCTTCTGCCTTTCCCCCTGCTCGTACTCTCCCTCTTTCTCTCACTTTTTTTTAAGTGTTAGAAACGTTTATTTGTCAAAATATTTTTTAAAAAGTGGGAGGAGTGAAATAAAACAAGGCTAAATTTCAGCTAATGCTGTACCATGATCACAGGTCAGACATAAAGCAAAACAAACAAAACAACAACCCCCACCCCCAAAACCCCAATGGTCCTAGCAGTTTCAGAAGATTAGCCTCAACGTTAGGGCCCAGAGCTAACAGAAGAGTAAAAGGTCTCGTGCCACTACATGGTCATTTTAAAGGGAAAGGAGATGTTGCAGGTAGACAGGGAGAAGGGCTCAATTCCTAAGGAAAGCAAGATAAGAGGGGGATCCACGGTACAGGAAAAAGGGGATGCCAGCATAATCCTTACCTAGGGCTGCTCAGAGGCTGAGAATATAAGGAACGGAGTGAAAGGCTACAGGGACTAGTATCAAGAGGAAAGATAAGTCAACTTATAAGAATTAAATTAAGAAAGAAAACACAGTTGGTCACAAACTCCTTTGTTTACTCAAACACGAAGCAATGGAAACATCGTGGCAAGGGGACGCGCGGAGCAGGTTCTCATATATGACCGCAGCCCAGGGTTCAGTCCGCAATGATCCTACCTCCAGTTTCTAAAGGCTGAGCACTGTGCTCGGTCCACATGTGCTCCCGCTCACACTGGGCCATGCCATACAGAGAATCCGTGCAGCTGCTGAGGCCTGCGGCAGCTCACTCTCTGGCCCATAACCGTGGGGAGCACAGCTGTGGCACGACGAAGGGGGCTCCTGCCCCTTCCATAGTAGGACAAGGTGTTGGCAGCGGCAGCAGCCACAGAGCCGAAGTGGCAGCAGCCCCTGAGTTCGGCAACAGGTGTCTGTCGTAGGGATCAACAGAAGTGGGGTTGGGGTGACTGGTCCCAGCTGTGCTCTGGTCGTGAGGCAGATGGGACATGGACTGCTCCGCGCAGTTGTACGCAGAGGCTGCTGCTGCCGCCGCCACTGCCTCATAAGAGCGGACCCGGTAGCGCTTCTAGGAGTCGATGCTCCATATGCATCGTTGTAACACGTGGGTTCCCCGCAGCCCAGGGTGTACGGCGTGCGCACTGCTCCATACTGTCCGTTATGCTGCTCAGTAAAGTCCGCCACACGACCTGTGCGATCTACTGGACACTCTTTGGACCAGTGCCCCTCTTTCCCACGCCGATAGCAGCCACTCTGGTCTCCCATCCCAGGGGCAGTCCGAAGTCGGCTTGTGGATAACTGCACGTGCATCCTTTTGTCTTGAAACTCTGTGTTGTCAAGGCCCCTGATGGCCTCCACTGGAGGCCCGTTTGACACCTTGAAGCTTAAATAGGAGTTGTTTGAGGAGACCAGTGTGTGCCTCTCAGTTCCACTGGCTGCTTGTGGTCTCCAGGGGAGGTGGGATTTTACTTATTGAGTCCCTCCTGTAGGGCCAGCATTATGTATCCTGAGAAGCAAAATGAGCGTCTGGCCACGATCTGTAATGTTGGAACACCAAGGAGGACAAGTGGTGTCCCAGGGAGGCCTTGCATTGTGGCCTTACTGCATGTGGGGACATCTGTGATTTTGATTTATATTTGGGGTATCTCTGAGGCAAGAGTGCCCTGAGTTCCTTACCCTAAAAGGAACAACTCTTAGACAGTGGCCCAAGAGTTTGTAAGAGGTGCTGATGGAACCATTTGCTGACCAGGGCATCCAGAGCTAAATGGCAGCCTAAAGCTTGGCTTCTACTGCTGACTGTTGGGTGGGTTGTGTCCTTTATTAGGGACATAAATATTCCACATGAGCTCCCCCCCTGTAGCATGGTGCTCATACCATCCATAAAGTAGACAAACTCCATTGCAGTTCACTCAGTTGATGTCATGGGGGCTCCCTACATAGCCAAGGGGACTGGGGATGGCTGACCTTCTCTGGTATGGTGGCATCCAGCAAGGGACTGAGGAAGAACAGGGGAGACTTCCCCTGCAGGTGGGATAAGCCCGCGGCCTCAAGTTCGACTCTCTCCTGCATTGAGGAGACCTCAGTAGCTATGCCTCCCAAGGCTCAATGGACAGCTGGATGTGGATGGTCACACGCCAGTGTCTATAGGAACCTCTCTTTCCAGGAGAGCCCAGGATGTGGCAGCAGTTGTTACTTGGTTGGTGTATAGCATAGACAAGGACGATATTTTCTTGCATCTGAGGGCCTTGGGCACTGTATGTCCATTATGGATATGTGGTCCAGAAAAAAAAAAAAGGCAAGTCCATTGCTTGTCATGGGAAACAAGTCCGACCTAGAGGAGCGGAGGCAGGTGCCCATCGAAGAGGCAAGGACTAAAGCAGAGGAGTGGGGTGTGCAGTACGTGGAGACATCAGCTAAAACGCGAGCCAATGTGGACAAGGTATTCTTTGACCTAAAGAGAGAAATCAGAGCCAAAAACATGTCCGAGAACAAAGACAAGAACGGCAAGAAAAGCAGCAAGAACAAGAAAAGTTTTAAAGAAAGATGTTGCTTACCGTGAAAGCCAAGATGGCGGATGAAGTCAGTCGCCACTAAGGACATAGGGCGGGCTCATTAAGAGAAGAGTATAGTTGACGCCTTGATGTGTTCCTTGCTCTCCCCAACCTCATTCACACATACTTCTTTAAAAGGGGAAAATATTTGTGAATCAGTGGCTGGCAGGAGAAATAAGCCCTTGTCCATGCATTGGAATGGCTACTTTGTTGGGAGGCTTTGGAATTTCCTTCTTCCCTTCTCCTTCCCAAAAGTTTTATCACATACGTAGTGCTATAGGTAAGAAATAAGTGTTAACTAAAAAGAAGTGTACTGTCATAGCATCTTATTTCCCTCCCTAGTTTTATAATATCACCATCTTTTGTTTTGAAATAAAAATGTCTAATTAGGTTTGGGGAAGGGAGTAGGATAAGACTCTCCCTAACTCTTATCAGCTTAACAGAAGTATTCAAATAAATCCATTAAGCTCTAATAAAAATTGAGAGATTTTTGGGATAAGTTTTTTGGCAATACCCCATGGATCTGAAGCACGGTGGATAAAATAAAAATAAATATGAATTGGGCCAAATAGGTCAGTAACAAGCTCACAAACCCTTCACACATATGAAAAATGAAAGTTGAATTCTTTGTGTTTAAAGATTAGCCAACTATAGCCTGTGTTAGCTATTTCTCTCCTGTAGCATCCTGATTTTTGTGTAGAAGCTTCTTTTTAGCAAGTAAGTGAAGACTCAAGAGTAATATACTTTACAAATGACACAGTTTTCTAACCAGGTCAAGACTATATCTTTGGATACACCATCTCCTAATTGCCAGATCGTAGGCTCATCCTTCTCTGTTGGTAACCAATGTATGTCCTTCTGGTCAACCTCTGCATGCAGAGGTGAAGAGAGCCTCTTTGTGTGTTTCTTTTAAGTATAATGAGTTCTTCTGAAGAATGTGATGAGTTGAAATTGTATTTTCAAATCATGAAGCCAGAGCCTGTGCCAGACCTTCTGCTACCTCTCATAGATTTGCTCTAATTCTAAATGTAAAATTAGGAGAAGTGGAAAAGGAGAAGATAAGCCATTGCCTTTTTACCTCTAGGAATTGGCTGCTATTTCTATGTAATTTTCTTCTGAGACAGCCATAGAGTTGGTTAGAAAAAAGCTTTTACTGATGAGATATTGTTAAGCATTCTTGTATCAATATTCTCAATTTAGCAACCAGAACATTTTTCCTCACGAAAGGAGTACTGTGTGATGAAAACCCAGTATTCAGCATATTTTCCCCCTTTTTTTGGAAGTGACATTTCACACACAGGTGCCAAAAGTGAATTGGGGTGGGGAGAGTGAGAAACTTTCAAATTTATAGTTATTACAGAAATTGTGGAAATTATGATCTGACTGGAAAGCAATCTTGTATCACCCCCCAAAGAATTATGGTCTTTTAAATAAAAAGCAGACAAAAAATTGTTGTTTCCTGCCTTGTTAATGTTCTCCATTCTCACTGGTGTTAGGTGGGATCTCATGGTGGTTTTGATTTGTATTTCCCTGATGGCCAGTGATGTGGAGCATTTTCTTATGTGCTTGGTGGCCATGTCTATGTCTCCCTCTGTGAGATTTCTGTTCATGTCTTTTGCTCAATTCATGATTGGATTGGTTGTTTCTTTGCTTTTGAGTTTAATAAGTTCTTTATAGATCTTGGTTTCTAACCCTTTATCTGGTGTGTCATTTGCAAATATCTTCTCCCGTTCTGTAGGTTGTCTTTCAGTTTTGCTGTGCAGAAGCTTCTTATCTTGATGAAGTCCCAATAGTTCATTTCTCCTTTTGTTTCTCTTGCCTTCATGGATGTATCTTGCAAGAAGTTACTGTGGCCGAGTTCAAAAAGGGTGTTGCCTGTGTTCTCCTCTAGGATTTTGATGGAATGTCTCACATTTAGATCTTACATCATTTTGAGTTTATCTTTGTGTATGATGTAAGAGAATGATCCAGTTTCATTCTTCTGCATGTGGATGTCCAGTGTTCCCAGCACCATTTATTGAAGAGACTGTCTTTTTTTCCAGTGGGTAGTCTTTCCTGCTTTGTAGAATGTTAGTTGACCATAAAGTTGAGGGTCCACTTCTGGATTCTCTCTTCTGTTCCATTGATCTATGTGTCTGTTTTTGTGTCAGGACCACACTGTCTTGATGACCACAGCTTTGTAGTACAACCTGAAATCTGGCATTGTGATGCCCCCAGCTATGGTTTTCTTTTTCAATATTCCCCTGGCTATTCGGGGTTTTTTCTGATTCCACACATATCTTAAGATGATTTGTATCAACTCTCTGAAGAAAGTCCATGGTATTTTGATAGGGATTGCATTGAATGTGTAAATTGCCCTGGGTAGCATTGGCATTTTCACAACATTAATTCTTCCAATCCATGAGCATGGAATATTTTTCCATCTCTTTGTGTCTTCCTCCATTTCTTTCAAAAGCGTTCTGTAGTTTTTAGGGTATAGATCCTTTACCTCTTTGGTTAGGTTGATTCCTAGGTATCTTATGCTTTTGGGTGCAATTGTAAATGGGGTTGACTCCTTAATTTCTCTTTCTTCAGTCTCGTTGTTAGTGTACAGAAATGCCACTGACTTCTGGGCATTGATTTTGTATCCTGCCACACTGCCAAATTGCTGTATGAGTTCTAGCAATCTTGGGGTGGACTCTTTTGGGTTTTCTATGTAAAGTATCATGTCATCTGCGAAGAGGGAGAGTTTGATTTTTTCTTTGCCAATTTGAACGCCTTTTATTCCTTTTTGTTGCCTGATGGCTGAGGCTAGGACTTCTAGTGCTATGTTGAATAGCAGTGGTGAGAGTGGACATCCCTGTCCTGTTCCTGATCTTAGGGGAAAGGCTCCCAGTGCTTCCCCATTGAGAAAGTTGCTGTGGGCTTCTCGTAGATGGCTTTTAAGATGCTGAAGAATATTCCCTCTCTCCCTACACTCTGAAGAGTTTTGATCAGGAACAGATGCTGTATTTTGTCAAATGCTTTCTCTGCCTCTATTGAGAGGGTCAGATGGTTCTTGTTTTTTCTCTTGCTGATATGGTCAGTCACATTGATTGTTTTACGTGTGTTGAACCAGCATTGCATCCCGGGTATAAATCCCACTTGGTCATTTTGAATCATCTTCTTAATATATTGTTGGCCTCTATTGGCTAGTATCCTGTTGAGAATTTTTGCATCCATGTTCATCAGGGATATTGGTCTCTAATTCTCCTTCTGGGTGGGGTCTTTGTTGGGTTTTGGAATTAAGGTGATGCTGGCCTCATAGAAGAAGTTTGGAAGTACTCCATATTTTTCTGTCTTTTAAACAGCTGTAGTAGAATAGGTACAGTGTCTTCATTAAGCGTTTGATAGAATTCCTCAGGGAAGCCATCTGGCCCTGGACTTTTGTGTCTTTGGAGGGTTTTGATGACTGCTTCAATTTCCTCCCTGGTTATCGGCCTGTTCAGGTTTTCTATTTCTTCCTGTTCCAGGTTTGGTTAATTGTGGTTTTCCAGAAATCTGTCCATTTCTTCTAGATTGCCTAATTTATTGGCATATGGCTGCCCATAATAAGTTTTTAAAATCGTTTGTATTTCCTTGGTGTTGGTAGTGATCTCCCCTTTGTCATTCATGATTTTATTAATTTGAGGCTTTTCTCTCTTCTTTTTAATAAGGCTGGCTAATGGTTTATCTTACTAATTCTTTCAAAGAACCAACTCCTGATTTTGTTGATCAGTCGCACAGTTTTTCTGGTCTCTATTTCATTGAGTTCTGCTCAAATCGTTTTTAACCCTCTTCTTCTGCTGGGTGTAGGATCTATTTGCTGTCTTTTCTCCATCTCTCTGACAACTGGCTTTCTGACATTGAATTGTAATCCAGATTTTGTAACTCTGTGGGAGAGAGGACTGTTTCTGATTCTTTCGAGGTGAGGTTTTCCTTCTAGTCATTTTGCTCAGTGCAGAGTGGCCAAAAACAAGTTGTATTGGGAAAAGGAGAAAAAGAGAGGAGAGAAAGAAGGAAAGAAAAGAGAAAAAGAAAAAAGAAAAAAGGAAGAAAAAAGAAAAAAAAGAAAGAAAAAGGAATAAAGTGAAAAAAAAGGTGGGGGAAGCAAACAGAAATCAAAAAGCAAAACAAGGGATCCCTGGGTGGCACAGCAGTTTGGCGCCTGCCTTTGGCCCAGGGCCCGATCCTGGAGACCCGGGATCGAATCCCACATCGGGCTCCCGGTGCATGGAGCATGCTTCTCCCTCTCCCTGTGTCTCTGCCTCTCTCTCTCTCTGTGACTATCATAAATAAATAAAAAAAATTAAAAAAAAAAGCAAAACAAAAGAAAACAAAACAAAGCAAAACAAAACCACGGGGTAGTATCTTCTGATTCTGTATACTTTAAGTCCCTTGAATTCCCCTCGAAGTTGTCCGTCTAGCTGGTCTTCTGGGGGAGGGGCCTGTTGTGCTGATTCTCAGGTGTTAGCACTTGGGGGAGCTGCTCTGCCCCCTGCCTGGTGCAGGGCTCAGTGGGGGTTGTTTACCCCGTGAGGCCCCTGGAATAACAACCGCAGTGGTGGAAGCAGGTCTGGAGCCCTGGAGTCAGCTCCTGCAGTAACTACAAAGCTCTTGGTCTGCAGGGCTTTGAGGCTCCAGGGCGGGGCTGCTGATCTGCTCAGCCTGGGGCAGGAGAGTCTTTGCTGTCCTGGGCCCTCCGGGCCTCTGCCTGTCCCGGGGGAGGCCAGATCCTGGGCTGTGTCCTGGCGCCCTGTGCTGTGGGGCCTGCGCTGTTGGATTTGCGCTCCCGCCCCGCAGACCCCTCCGCGGAGCCTCTTCCTCTGCCCTAGCCCCTCCAAGCTGCTCCCTCCATGCAGCCCCCTCCGCGGAGCCGCCACCCGAGCCCCCGCCGAGCTGCTCCCGCCCCACAGCCCCCTCTCCGGAGCCTCTTCCTCCGCCCGAGCCCCTCCAAGCTGCTCCCGCCGCGCATCCCCCTCCGCGGAGCCGCCGCCGCAGCCCCCTCCGTGTAGCCTCTTCCTCCGCCCAAGACCCCGAGCTGCTCCCGCCCTGCAGCCCCCTCCGCTGAGCCGCCCCCAGCCCCTCAGAGCTGCTCCCGCCCCGCAGCCCCCTCCGCGGAGCCTCTTCCTCCGCCCGAGCCCCTCCAAGCTGCTCCCGCCCCGAAGCCTCCTCCCCGGAGCCTCTTCCTCCAGCCCAAGCCCCCCAGCCAGCTGCTCCTGCCCCACAGCCCCCTCCGCAGAGCCACCGCCTGAGCCCCTCTGAGCTGCTCCCGCCCCCGCAGCCCTCTCCCCGGAGCCTCTTCCTCTGCCCTGGCCCCCCCCAGCTGCTCCCGCCCCGCAGCCCCCTCTGCGGAGCCCCCCCCCGAGCCCCTCGGAGCTGCTCTGGGTCCCGCCCTGCGTGCTGCAGCCCTTAGGGAGCTCAGCGCACTCACCCGGGGCGCAGGTGTCTGTTAGTGTCTCAGGGAGCCCGAGGGCATCCCCGCCCTCCTGGGTCTTGCTCTAACTCCCTGCGAGCCCCTTTCCTCCCGGGAAGGTTGGTGCAGCTCCTGCTCCTCCGGGACGGGGCTCTCCTGTCCTGGGGACACTCGCCCCGGCCTCAGCCCGGCTCCTTGTGGGGCCCCTCCCCCTTGGAGGCCTTTTGTTTCTTTATTTCTTTTTCCCCGTCTTCCTACCTTGATAGAAGCCGAACTCTTCTCACTGTAGCACTCCAGCTGGTCTCTCTTTAAATCTCAGGCCTAATTCGTAGATTTTCAGGATGATTTGAAGGTTATCTAGGTAATTTGGTGGGAACAGGTGATTTGGGGACCCTACTCCTCTGCCATCTTCCCCTCCTTCGATTTTTTTTTAATTAGGAAAAAATCAGGCAATAATGTGGGGTGTGACATACAAATGTCCCCAACCCCCGGGAGCTGAAGAAGCAGCAGGAAGGGCCCCCCCCCCCGCTGTGCCCCGCTTAGAGGCCTGCGCCCTTGCTGCTCTCTATCACTGTCTGCAGGGCAGAAAGTTGGGGCGGGAGGAGCAGGATGGTGCTGCAGACGGGACATCCCACGTGGTGGCGGGACAGGCTGATGTGCGCTGAGGACACAATCCTGCGGCAAGGCTTTGGGGCTATCCGCGCAGTTAAAACTTGCTTGAAAGGAATAAAAAGCTTCTGGCTTCTTTTTTTTTTTTTTTTAAGATTTTATATATTTATTTGGCAGAGACCAAGCATGAGCAGGGGGCAGGGAGGGCAGAGGGAGAAGCAGACCTTCCGCTGTGCGGGGCGCGGGGCTCGATCCCAGGACTCTGAGGTCACGGCCTGAGCCCAAGGCAGACGATTCCCGCACTGAGCCCCTGGGCGCCCCAGCTCCTGGTGCTGAGGGGGCCCCACGTCCCGGGAAAGGCCCCGATGCAGCCGCGCCAGCAGGTGCCCGCGGCTCACCATGGAAACTGCACCGTCTCTGCCTCCATGTCCTCGTCCCACAGCGGCCTTGAGCTGCGGCTCCATTTCGGGACGGCGGGCGGCCGTGCTGGCCACAGGGTCACCCGGCATCGTGGGCCCCTGCAGGTGGAGCAGACCCTAGTGGACACACCTGCCGAGAGCAGCCTGATGCCTCCAGGAGCCCCGGGCCCACGTGCTCCTCTCCTGAGTGGCCCGGCGCGTCCCCGGGCTAAGCCCCGCCGGTGCCCGAGCTCGGGGGTGTGGGCCCCTCCTGCCCCGGGGAGCTCCCACGCCTGCACCTCCCTGGGCCGCTGCCCCGGGTCCCGCCGACCGACCCTGGAGATCGAAGGCTGGACTCACGTCACGCTCATTTCTCCTCTGCGGATTATCCACGGTTCTTTGCTGCGATGTCCTTAACCAAGGGATTTTAAAGGAAGGCCGTCTCGAAGGCCACTCGCCCCCCCGCGGACGGGATGCTCTGTGCTCTCGCTCTTCTCCCAGGCGAGCCCTTGAGGGTGACACCTTGTCCCCACATCCCCGTCCTCCCAGTGGCGGGCACAGCTCCTGCCCGGGCCGGCGGCTCCCTCCTCGGCTGAATGAAGGCACCACCAGCCCAGACTGCTGCCTGGAAGAGCCTGTGCGGCTGCGCTAATTCCGCTGCATGTCCCCTTGCATGGGCCTAATGAGGCAGTGCTGATGTTTGGGCTCCTAAGGACTCAACATCCATTCTCGGGTGTCATTTAGCTTTTGATTTATTGTCTGTCTCTCTCTCTCAGCGTTTTCTTTTCTTGCCATTTCCTCCCTCTCGAAGGAATGGGAAGCCAAGTATTTTCTCCACCTGGAGCTCACCTGGGGAAGCGATCCCATCTTATCTGTTAAACATCTTCAGCCGCGAAGAGGTTGCAAATTGCCAACTGCCCTCTCCAGCTGCAGCGGAGGCACAACACTTCCTTGCAACAGGGGACCGTCTTTCTATGATTCCCTCGCATCCTATCATTACAAGTGCCTGTGCTCAGATTCAGTATCATTATGTCATTTGCAATGCGGCAGCACGATGAGAACCAAATCAGAAAACACCACTTCCCGTCAAAACCGCAAATTGTAAACATGCATTTCTCTTTGAGTCTCGGAGATTCCGTGTATTTACCACCTGAAAATCCATACTTTGAGAGCTCTTTCCCCAACTTGTTGGAAGGTTAGAGAATATAAGAATGTTGAAATGTAAGATTTAGTGATGGCACGTTTGATAAAATGCCACAATGTCCCCAATGGCTGGGTTCAGAGAAGAGCAAAACAAAAAACACAATGAAAGAAAACAGAAACACAAGACTTCTGGCAATTCTCACAGCTCAGTGCACATTTTCCACGACTGTGGGACCACAGCCGGGTCGTGAGTTTTGCCCTCGGAGCATTCATGGCGCTTGATGAAGGGTTCCATTTCCGGCGGTGGACGGACGGGGTTGACAAATGGACAGTCATGTCCTTAGCTGTAGGCATCTCGGCGTTCAGTACGTCCGATCCCAAAAGGGCTGCAGGGCAAGAGGAAGCCCCCTCCCACGGGAGCCTCGGTGATGGGAGAACAGTGAACAGGAGGGTAGCAAGGGCTCGGCCGGGAAGTCTTCTGGAAAGAGAGAGGTGATGTTTCTACAAGACCCCGTTTTAATTCACGTCCCGCCCGAGGAGTGTTCTGTGGACCCACTAATTTCTGGTGGTCAGCCCAGCTTCTTCCCAAGAGAGCCCCCGCTTCCCTCCTCGGGTTCACACGACCCCAGAGAGGAAAGCCCGACTCTTACATGCGCCCCTGGGAGTCAAATGCATACTCAGGATGGGATTTGCATCCTTTTCAAACATCGAGCTTCTCCACGCACGTCAACCTTATAAAGAGGACATCGAAAAAAAAAAAAAAAAAGAGGACATCGTGGGAGAACCCAACGCCCCCCCAAGCCTACCAGCAGCTACTCAGACTTGGTGGCAGGGGCGTGTGGATACAAGCCCCAGGTCACACCATTCCCCGGCGTCAGCATGGAATTGGAATGACAACATGGCCAGAGGACAGATATTACGAATACGAATTTTGAGAAGTTCTCTTTAGGGATGAAATGTCCCCATCTTTGTACTGTTCACCGATACTGTATTAGTCCCGGCGGAGGCAGCGAGAGATCAGGGCTCTAGGCTGGTCTCTGGCCCAGGGCAGCTGTCGCACACCCGCACCTCGGACCGAGGGTGCAGGAGATCAGGAGCGCGAGCTGCAGGATCCCTCCAGGGACCCCGTGGCCGTCCCACAATGCTGGTGTCCCGGGAAGATGCTAGGCGGGGACTTTCCCTGGGCCCCCTCACACCTCGGTTCAACCAGGGGCTCCGGTGCTTTGGACGCACGTGAGACGAGCTCAGCTGTCCCTTATCTCAGACGACCTGCCTTGGGAAAGCCCTGGGAGGATGACAGAGGATGATGAATATAAAGCAGAGGACACTTATTGACTCCACTTCTGCGTGTTTCCTCCTGCCGTAGCTGACCGCCCTGGTGGCTCCTCACTGACTTGGGAGCTGATATGGAGGCGTTTTACGGGAGGACAGACCGACCGTGGGCAGGAAACGCAGGCCGGGTTTCCCCGATGGCGCACACATGCTTCTTCCCTCCAATGGCAAAGGACAATGTTTGCAACAAGGAACACATCCCCCTCCTTGGTCCTGGCCACCGTCCTTAACGGTAGTTTAAGAGTGATTTAGAAGGACGTCCAGGGTCTTGTCCTTGCACGGCAAAGTGGTTTTCAGCAATAAGAATGACTCGATGTTTCAGGGAATAAAGATGAGTTTTTTGTTGTTGTTCTTTTTGCTTTTTGTTGTTCTTTTTGTTTTTGTTGTTGTTGTTGTTTTTTTTTTTTTACCTCTTCGTTTGGTAATAAAGGCAAAGATGATGGTTGAGAGGGATTTTTTCAGACTTTTTTTATATAAATTTATTTTTTATTGGTGTTCAATTTGCCAACATATAGAATAACACCCAGTGCTCATCCCATCAAGTGCCCCCCTCAGTCCCCGTCACCCACTCACCCCCACCCCCCGCCCTCCTACCCTTCACCACCCCTAGTTCATTTCCCAGAGTTAGGAGCCTCTCATATTCTGTCTCCCTCCCTGATATTTTCCACGCATTTTCTGTCCTTTCCCCTTTATTCCCTTTCACTATTTTTTATATTCCCCAAATGAATGATACCATATACTGTTTGTTCTCTGATTGACTTATTTCACTCAGCATAATACGCTCCAGGTCCATCCACATCGAGGCAAATGGTGGGTATTTGTCATTTCTAATGGCTGAGGAATATCCCACTGTATACAGAGATCACAGCTTCTTTATCCGTCATCTGTCGATGGACACCGAGGCTCCTTCCACAGTTTGGCTATTGTGGCCATTGCTGCTAGAAACATTGGGGTGCAGGTGTCCCGGCGTTTCATTGCATCTGTATCTTTGGGGTAATGCCCCAGCAGTGCAATTGCTGGGTAGGGCAGATCTATTTTTAACCCTTTGAGGAACCTCCACAGAGTTTTCCAGAGTGGCTGCACCAGGTCACATTCCCAACAACAGTGCAGGAGGGTTCCCTTTTCTCTTCATCCTCTCCAACATTTGTGGTTTCCTGCCTTGTCAATTTTCCCCATTCTCACTGGGATAAGGTGGGATCTCATTGTGGTTTTGATTTGTATTTCCCTGATGGCAAATGATGCGGAGCATTTTCTCATGTGCATGTTGGCCATGTCTATGTCTTCCTCTGTGAGATTTCTCTTCATGTGTTTTGCCCATTTCATGATTGGATTGTTTGTTTCTTGGGTGTTGAGTTTAATAAGTTCTTTATAGATCTTGGAAACTAGCCCTTTATCTGATACGTCATTTGCAAATATCTTCTCCCATTCTGCAGGTTGTCTTTTAGTTTTGTTGACTGTATCCTTTGCTGTGCAGAGGCTTCTTATCTTGATGAAGTCCCAATAGTTCATTTTTGCTTTTGTTTCTCTTGCCTTCACGGATGTATCTTGCAAGAAGTTGCTGTGGCCAAGTTCGAAAAGGGTGTTGCCTGTGTTCTCCTCTAGGATTTTGATGGAATCTTGTCTCACATTGAGATCTTTCATCCATTTTGAGTTTATCATTGTGTATGGTGCAAGAAAGTGGATGTCCAATTTTCCCAGCACCATTTATTGAAGAGACTGTCTTTTTTCCAGTGGATAGTCTTTCCTCCTTGATCGAATATTAGTTTACCATAAAGTTGAGAGTCCACTTCTGGATTCTCTATTCTGTGCAGACTTTTTGGTAAAACTAGAATCTGCATTCAAAGCTTTCATATTTGTATCTTTACCTAAATTCACTAGAAATGGGTTCCTTCTGCAAGCACTTGCTTCTCCTTTTATATAAAGAAAGGGAGGTGTAGCAGCCTTGAGAGAAATGCTACTGTTAACTCATCACCAAAGAAGAGGATCTTTATCACATAAGCAAAATAATAGCCCCAGAATGGCCTAGAACAAATCTATGCACAGAGGAAAATAAATTCTCAAATGGTAAGTCAGGAAAGTTTGGGGAACACTCATGGATGGATCTTTTCTCCCCTCTTTTTTATAACCTTTATCAAATGGGAGACAAAGCACCTTCGGAGGTCCCTAATTTTATCCTGGTGTCTATCAACCCGCACATTTTCAGAAGCTAGGAGAAGAATAACTACCTTGTTGTCCATGTTAACCATTGCATCATTGGGGGGGAGAGATTTTTAAATATGGTAAAATATAAACAACACCAAATATGCCATTTTATCCAATTCTAGCTGTCAGAGCTTCCATGGTAGGGATAGACCATGTTTTGTTTATACATTCATCTGTGGGCGGACACTTGAGGTGCTTCCACCTTCCTGTGAATGGCACACAGTTACTTTTCAGTGTTGGTCGACAGTCCAAGTCCTGACAAACTAACGAATTTAAAGCAATGTATTATATTAATCTGATTAAAATCTGAGAAAGAGGGCACCCCGGGTGGCTCAGCAGTTTACTTCCGCCTTCAGCCCAGGGCCTGATACTGGAGACCTGGGATCGAGTCCCACGTGGGGCTCCCTCCATGGAGCCTCCTTCTCCCTTTGCCTGTGTCTCTGCCTCTCTCTCTCTCTCTCTCTCTCTCTGTGTGTGTGTCTCCCATGAATAAATAAATAAAATCTTAAAGAAAAAAATGAGAAAGAGACAGACTCTGTGATGCACGTGAGACCTTGGCCCCCAGTCTACCACTGAAGAACATGCTCCTCTCGCTGAATGCAGGGCACAGCCTGGGGTTCTCCACTGGCTCACCCAGGAAGCACCTCTCATCCCCGTCGGGAGCACCCTGCTTCCTCCAGCCACATTTGCTTGACCTCACAACGACAGCACTCGGCACTCTTTGGATTCTTTTTCGTTTCCCCAGCACTTCTGGGAACTGTTGTGTCCAGGGGCTCATGTCTACACATGGAGACGTGGAGAGGATAAGTGGCTGGTTTGGGGCTTGGATGGATGCGAGGCGTCTTCTGTCTCTGTGTCCTGGGCCAAGAGCCCGTTCAGATTGCGCTTCCTCCGGGATGTCCTCCCAATCCCAGCCTGTGACCCCCCAAGAAGTGTGGCTCTCACCTCTCCTGCCCATGTGCAAGACACCTTTAAGCTCTTTAAAGGAGAAACCATCTTTCATACACGTTTATTTTTTTTTAATTTTTATTTATTTATGATAGTCACACACACACAGAGAGAGAGAGGCTGAGACATAGGCAGAGGGAGAAGCAGGATCCATGCACCGGGAGCCGATGTGGGATTCGATCCCGGGTCTCCAGGATCACGCCCTGGGCCAAAGGCAGGCACTAAACTGCTGCGCCACCCAGGGATCCCTTTCATCCACTTTTAAACCCGACTTGGAAAAAGGGAGATGTGTGTATTGCAAACAAAGGACATCAAAACATACACTTTTCTCCTCAGAAAAGTGCGAGTGCACGGAAGGGTGACAGAATGCCCGTTGCCCTCTGACCCACTGCGGCATTTAGCAAAAAGCCTTTCACACACACACAATAATAAAAATCTGGTAAATTAAGATGTTGAATGAGACAATAACTACATACACACAGTTCCCATCTTTGTGTCTAACCCGAAGGATTGATGTGTTACAGAGTGCTCAGGCTAGGTCAGGCATCCCAAAAGTCAGACAGACGAGGTGAAATTCTGTGCCCTAGGACCGTCTGCATCCTGCTTGCATGTAAAGAGAGTGCATTTGAGTTCCCAGAGAGGTCAAGCTTGCCTTTCTATGTTTCTGTGGGCCACCAGAAAGGGAATCCGTGAAAGGTTATGGTGGGCGACCCTGGATTTAAAGAGTTGTGCCATGTGGGCGGGACCATCCCGGGAGACATTATGACCCTCTCCGAGGGAAATCACACAAAATCACAGAACGTGGGTTCTGGAGCACCGAGGGCGCTCTCCCATGATTCTCGTTAAACAGCAGTGCTCCCGGGATTGTCGGGGAGGTGGCCACACGCAGGCATGGGAAGGAGCCAGGCACGCCTGCTGTTCGTGCAATGCTACCTCGTCACGTTTCTGTCCTCATTTGGATGGAAAACATCACAGAGTTGAAAAAGACACCCAGAGTTTAAACAAATGTGAAAAAGAAAACAAAGATGTGACATCCATGTTTCTTTTTTTGGGTGATAAATAAGACAGGCAGTCAAGATACTTTTGCTACTTCAGGAAAGCAAAAAAATAGTAATAATATAGTAAAAAAAATACCTGCCACTCATGACTGTGAACAGAAATTCATAAACTGTTCTGCATGTAACCACAAGGGTCCCAAATCAAGGGAGTGCCCACTCTGGGGCGGACCCAGACAGAACAAGAGATACAAGAGGCAAGGGCAACAAGGACCCGGGACCAGAGAGCGTCATCCAGCACCACCGATGAAGTAATATACTAGTTAGAATCATATCATCCTTTAAGACTTTTCATATTTATGTCCTTTGACATATCAATTGATACTAGAAACCTCTTAAACCACATGTAATGATGTCTCCTCCAGATCCCTATATTTAAGCACCTAGCAGGCTTATCTTAATGGATATTCTTAATTGATCTTGTTGGGTTGTTGTAAATTCAGTGAAGGAATCACGTGCACCCTCTGTCTCCCGCGCTTTACGTGAACACGAGGGCCAGTTGATAAGCACTTGCCGAATAACAGAGTGGATCCGAGTGGCTCTCACGCATAAGGTCCATATCCCCTTCCTCCCAGATTTTTGCAATGATTAAATGATATATATGAAAGTGCCAACCCAGGATTGGGCACATGAAAGTTCATTTTGCTACACGAATGCTCAGGATCTAGACTAAACGTCAGGTACCCTGGTCCTGAAGTTGTAGGCCGATGGCGCTGAGTCTCCTGCTGGTTGTGGCGGCAGGTAGCACGGCAGCCCAGGAGAGCTGTCCACCTGTCATCTCCTGGTGCAGAGGAACAAGGTGGCAGGCGTCAGCGCCCGTGGTGGAAGTGGGACAGCGTCCACACCGCAAGGCGCTGTCGCAACTGAGTGCCACAGGACACTTGCGTGTGTTCCTATATCTACTTTAGAAGTCTCATCCAAATGAATTCTATCAGCAGCATTTATCAGATTCAAAGAAAAGGGGTCTGGTCCACGTGGGCTGTTAAGTATTGATGAAAGACATTCCTCCTCTTGCAAGCCAATCAACATCAAGCGTGCTTATTTTCTCTCCGACTTCAAAATAACTGCATTCCTTTGTGGGTTTCACGTATATGTCAGTGCACTTTTCCTTTTCCCTAAGAAAAGCCTTCTTTCGTAAAATAAGCTGTATTTATCCTGTTTCAGTAAGTTTTGTCTTCACTGAAAAATATTACTTTGTTCTCCTTTAAACTCAGTGAGATGGTTGTGGGGAAGTCTCCAAGCAAATAGCAGAAGCTGAGACTTGAAAGATTACTTCTAGGTAACTAGGTCAAAGAGCCATTATGGGAAGGGGCGAGGGAGCGCTCCCGAGGGAGCAGCATGCACGCAGACCCCATGGTAGGAAATGGTATAACACATTCAAGAAATAGAAAGGCCACGGGACTGTCCCATGAGAGCAAAGCCAACACCAAGAGTCAGCTGAGACAAGGCTGAACAGATGGCTCGATTCCATTTAGGGCATGTGAGTCCTGCGGAGGACATCAGTACCCATCCGGGGATGGAGCAGGGCGACTGAGGAGTATGCAGAAATGCAAGATGATGAGGTCTTCATCCTGATGTGGACCCTGGCAAGCGTGGCGAGGAAGCCAAGGCAGGGGTCACACAGTAGACGCATCCAGGGATGAACGTCGTTAAGAGTCTGTTGTCTGGTGTGTCAAAACGGAGAGAATAGAATCCGGTGGAAAGTCAGAATGCAAAATGGAAAGTCCTTTGTAATGAACCGGATGCTACGGTGGGCAAGAGGGAGGACGGTTCTTCACATCTGAGGTACAGAAGTGACTCAATAAAACAGAAAGCCCTCAAGAGGACCCGAGTTGGGAGGGAAGATGAGGCATTTGGGTGTGGAGAGGGTGCACTGGAAGGAAGCTTCAGGATAAGTGACTGATATCAATCAATGAATTCCTTTTTTCTTAATCCAGCTTGACTTATGTGCGCGGGTTGTATTTCTGTGTGACGCACCACCCTGGAGTCCGGACAGTGAAACAGCAACACTAGTCGTGCTCACAGACTCCGTGTCAGGAAGCCAGGGGGCTGCAGCAGGGTGGCTTGCTTCAAACCCACAATGCCTAGGATCTTGGACCCAAAGAAAGCCCAGAAGTTGGGGAGCCGGACCCCTCCAGGGGCACATGGGCTGGAGGGACTCAAGAATGGCCTTCCTGCCTTTATAGAAGCCTATAGTCACACGGGCAGGCCTCGGGACACTGGGACATCTTTTCTCTGGCTTTCAGGCCAAGTGCTAGGATCCCAGGGACCAGGTGCCCCCTGCATCGCCATCTCTGTCATAGGCTCAGGAGTCAGACAGTATCCCATAACATTTCTTTTCCAGAGACTCACGAGCCCTCTGTCCCAGCTCCGCTGCCGGAGGCACAGCCCTCACTTCTTGGTTGAGGAGCATCAAGGCCATGTCGCCGAGGACCAGGAGAGATGGAAGGTGCTGCAGGATGTGTGGGAACCACCAGGGGCCACTTTGCTTCTGTGCCTCTTGCAGCCAGAGCCTGGGCAGCCAGAAGGGCAGTGTCTCCTCTCGCGCATCTTTTGTTTGGTGCCGTCCAAGACGCTCTCTTTCATACCAACGAAACAGGTGTTTGCAGAAACGCGGAGCCTGTCCTCTCTCCCTTTCTGGTTTGTTTCTTGTTCTTTTTCAACTGTGTATCACACGGTGCAATTTATAGGAAAGAAGCATAGGACAGAACATCGGCAAAAAGTAAACATGCAAAGAACTCATGTAAAATATTTCAATCTAGAGCGAATCGCTATGGATAATTTGATGGACATTGGACCTTTGAGAGATCCCTTCTCGGGCTTCCTTCTGAAGTCAAATTCGGTTTCCTGCAGTGGTTACATCCTTCTCCTCTCCTTCAGCGGTAGGTGAATAGTCATGCGTGTCATTAAAATGGCTTCATGAATACGATTTTTAAATAACATGTGGTCAGAGACCTACAACAAGAAGAGTTCCTTACATACAGCATTAAAACCATAAAGAGGGAATCGGTCAAATGCAGAGAGAAACACCTCTTGCACGCAACGCATGAACGGAGAGGGACGTCCAATCCCGGCGGCTTGGTGACCGGATCATGGGGAGGATGAGAATTGAACTTGCTTCCTTTCCTGCAGGTGCAAGAAGGGGTCACGCTGTGTCCGAATGCTGGTGGTTGATTTTGGAGACACAGGGGATCGTCCCTTCTGTTTCTTTATTTCAACCATCAGAAATACACACATTTAGTACCTTTGTTTTCTGAAAGAAGCCATAAAATGAATATCCACTTTTTTTCTAGAAATCATCCATAATAATGAAACAGTTGCATGAGCCAATCTATGCCGCTGATGTGCTTTTGTTACATCTGATTTCTCTCCCAAGATTTCCCTCTGAGCGAAGTGCAGAAACAATACCTCAGTCCCAATATCCCTAAAGCCTACATGGCCTCAAGGTGAAATCTGTTGCAATCTGTCAGAGGCGTATTTTTCATCTTGGTGTAAAAAAAAAAAATCCAAACATTACATTTTTCAAATCTTTAGAAAATACATTAAATAATAATTTAAAAAACCCTCTAAATATGAATTGGGGAAGAAAAAAGTTCTTGATCACAAACAGAAACCTGCTCTTGAGAAATATGGGAAATTCATTTTAACTAGAAGAATGTTAATTTAGTTTCATTAGAAGAAAAAAAAGAAAAGAAAGGAAAGAAAAGAAAAGAGCATTCAATTTCTTTAAGGAAAGTAACTTCCAAAGAATTTAATGAACACAGAAAAGGAATCTCTTAAGATTTTAATCTATTGGAGTTGTTAGGGGTTGAGTGGCGTCCCCCACAATCCTTATACAGGAGTTCCAACCCCCTGAGAGCTCAGAGATGAACTTGTTTGGAAACAGGGTCATGGCAGGTAGAGACCCAGGCAGAGGGAGAAGCAGGCTCCATGCAGGGAGCCCGACGCGGGGCTGGATCCCGGGACCCCGGGGTCACTCCCTGAGCAAAAGGCAGGCATCTGCTCAACCACAGAGCCACCTGGGCATCCCAATTTTACATCTTTCTAAAGGGGCTTCCCTTGGTCAGAATCAGAGACCCTGCAGGGTCCAGCCAGACCCCAAGAAGTGAGCAAATAAAGGGGAAAGTAAGGTCATTAGAGACCGAAAGCTGACGAGACCGGACCGCGCTGGGTCTCGCGCTGAGCCTGCAGGATGACCCACCTTTCCTGCACCCAGTGCAGCACCCACAGTGGCGGGACAGATGCAGGGTTGGGGTGGCTTCGCCTCCATCTTCCTTGTTTCTCTTGCTCCCTCCCGTGGGCCGATGTCAGGGAGCACCAGCTCCCCGTTCTCCGCGGGCATCGCGAGCACAGGGAAGCAACCCCCCAGTCTCAGTCGCCTGCTTCCCCGAGTACCTGGGTGGTAAGACCTTGGATCAGGCGACCCCCACTAGAGCTGAGTGCTGGAAGGAACATGGGGGATGAGGCCGGGCCAAGGCGACCCAGGAGGATGGAGCCGGCCTGGTCCGCCCCGAGCGACCCCTGGAACGTGGGGCAAGGGCAGCCGCCGCTCTCAGGGCCGCGATAGGTGTCCCGCACCCAGCACGATGCTTCTCGGCCCTGGCATGGAGGCGGCACGAGGTTCCCGGGTCCTTTCGGGAGCACCTGTTTCCTGTGAGCCCCACGGGACCCGCCTCCACGTCCCCGGAGGCCGTTCCCTGGCCTAGTCCCTGTGGGGCCCCCAACCCCGGGCTTCGGCAGCTTGGGCGGCCTGCCCCCCGCCAGCCCCGCGCTCCCACAGGCAGCCCGGAGGGGGCCGCACCATCGTGCCCTTGAACACGAACTTAGCTCCGATCTCTTCCTCCCTGCGCTGCTGACCGGTGCAAGCAGCAGCTCCTGATTCTTTTATTTCTGGAATTGTTTCTTAAACTTCTGCTTCTGCCCACCAGGCCCCCTTTACCTAAGTTTAGCAAAGCTGAAAAGGAACCTGGAGCAATATCGTTTTCAACTGAATATATTCTTGGTGCATAATGGTGACACTTTCTATGGTTTGTACGTGTCTCTAAGTGTGTGTGTGTCCAAGTCACACGCGCGTGCATGTGGGTGTGCGAATGTAGCACGGTCACGGCCGCGATACCGTGCCCTTTACCCGCTGGGTGAACAGACTATCAGCAGGTGGTGTTGTCTGGAGAAAATGAAACATCGCTTGGTTGCAGCAAGACCCTAGAGCCAGGAGGTGTGTCCTCTGGAGCAATCCCCTCCACAGGCCCAAAGGGGCCCGGCTCCAGGCCCGCAGCCCCCACGACCCCTCCTCCTTCCCTGGGACACGAGGCAGCGCTGCCCGCTGCTTGCTCAGCATCGCCTCAGGGCGCGGGAGCACCTGTCCCCGCCTCACGCACCACCCGGGACCCCAGCTCCTCCGAGGACACTTGTCCGGGGCTTTGACCCCATCATCTGTTTGCTGAGCCTCTGTGTGTGTCGTGCCGCCAAACTCCTCTGGGTCGACGATGCCCAAAGGAACGTGATCCGCACCCCCGCTCCCTGCACGGCCCGGGTGGGGACCGCCTCCAGTTCTTGGTCCCTGCGGAGACTCACCGGGCACCGGGCGCCGACTGCCACCACGGGGCTGTAGGGGAGATCTGTCAGGGTTAGGGGGAGATCTCATAGTCTCCCATTTTTATTAACAGTCTTTCATTTCTATTGATTTTTTTTATTCTGTGAATACCAAAATCACTTCAACATGAGCCGGAATCCAGTCTCACTACGATAGACAAAGCACAGCAAAGTCTCCAAAGACCCCAACTGTGTGTGACGTGCCTTACGCACAAAACGAGTTTTCTCCGAGGTGATGCTGTGAGCAGCCTGGCCGGGTGGGAGCCGTCCCCAGTGGCGTGCGCATCTGTCCATGCACTACGCTGCCTGTGTCCACGGGGTGATAAACTTACTGTCAAAAAAAAAATGTTTTTTTGCCTTCCCAAGATCTAGAAAGAACTTATTAAACTCAAAAGCAAAGAAACAAACAACCCATTCAGGAAATGGACAAAAGACATGAACAGAAATCTCACAGAGGAAGACATAGACGTGGCCAACACACACATGAGAAAATGCTCCACATCACTTGCCATCAGGGAAATACAAATCAAAACCACAATGAGAAAAAAAAAAAAAAAACACAATGAGATCCCACCCCAGTGAGAATGGGGAAAATTGACAAGGCAGGAAACCACAAATGTTGGCGAGGATGTGGAGAAAGGGGAACCCTCCTGCACTGTGGGTGGGAATGTGACCTGGTGCGGCCACTCTGGAAAACTGTGTGGAGGTTCCTCAAAGAGTTAAAAATAGACCTGCCCTATGACCCAGCTATTGCACTGCTGGGGATTTACCCCAAAGATACAGATGCAGTGAAATGCTGGGACCCCTGCACCCCGATGATTCTAGCAGCAATGTCCACAATAGCCAAACTGTGGAAGGAGCCTCGGTGTCCATCGACAGATGATGGATAGAGAAGCTGTGGTCTCTGTGTACAGTGGGATATTCCTCAGCCATTAGAAACGACAAATACCCACCATTTGCTTCAACGTGGATGGACCTGGAGGGTATTATGCTGAGTGAAATAAGTCAATTGGAGAAGGATAAAGATTATATGTTCTCATTCACTTGGGGAATATAAAAAATAGTGGAAAGGAATAAAGGGGAAAGGAGAGAAAATGTGTGGGAGATATCAGAAAGGGAGACAGAACATGAGAGACTCCTAACTCCGGGAAACGAACTAGGGGTGGGGGAAGGGGAGGAGGGCAGGGGGTGGGGTGACTGGGTGACAGGCACTGAGGGGTCACTTGATGGGATGAGCACTGGGTGTTATGCTATACATTGGCAAATGGAACTCTAATAAAAATATACAAAAAAAAATGACCGATGCTAATTGTGAAGTATGCGTCAAACCCACAAATATGTATATTGCGCTTCAGCAGATACCTGGTGGTTTTCACTGGGATGATTTGACACAAGTATGGGCTTTTCTTACTGTTGACAAGACAGGTTGGATTCAGATTAAACAACAGCTCCCAAATCTTTGGCCATGAGACATAATTTTAGGCATTGAAACTCTCCAATTTCACAAATTGCGATGTCATGGGAGACAGCACAGGACAAAAACAGCACATGACGCTTGTTTCTGATCGTCCGCCGCTGGGCTGGTGGCGTCTGTGGATCCTCACTGCTGCAATCACCAGTTACCCAGGGAGATTTCAGTGTTCCTGTCAAATAGTCTGTACTATTTTGCAGACTTTGTTCATTGTTCAGGGGCATCGATTCTTTTTTTTTCCAGTGAAACAGACCTAATGAACCATTTGCTCTAAATCCTATACATATGCCCAGTGTGATTATTTCCTAACGCCTTATTTACTATAAATCAGTGTAAAACAGTTTTTTTTTAATCAGAAATACACCAGAAATAAGGCATTTCCCCTTTAAACACCAACCAAGTGACTTTGCTCAGGTCAGATCCATAGTCACTGCACCAAGGAATTTGCCCTTCGCACCCGTTCACGCACGTTGACAGTGGTGGCCGGTTTTGAGCTCGTCGTTATTTGTGCACGTCGGATGCTGGGCTCGGATATGCTTCTCATTTTAATTAACATCTTTATTAAGATGTGATCGAGAGAGAACAGTGTGGCCCATTTTTAACGTGCGCGGTGGGTGAGCTTGGGTGGGTGACGACGCGGGACAAAGCAGCAGCACCATCAAGGGAAAGAGCACCCCGTGGCCGCAAGGGTTTCCTCCTGCCGCTGGGGGGGCGCACAGCCTCGAGGGCGGGCAGGGCTGTCCAGCTCTCTGAGCAGCAGCAGCGCGAGCAGGAAAGCCTCCCGGACGGCATCCTCCGTGGCTGCTGCCCGCCTCTCCCGTGGGCGCCCACTGGCAAGGTCCGGGCTGTCTGGTGCCACCTGTTGGCTGTCGCCTCCGGGAACAGGGCTCCGGGTTGTGTGGCCCCTCCAGCCTCGAGGTAAAGACCTGCATCCCCTCACCAGCTTCACCTTGGTTACCTTCCCTCCATCCCTGCACGGGAGCCACGGTCCCTAAGAAATGTGTCTCTACTCCTTGCACGCGGCCTCAGCCCCGCCTCCTCGAGCGGGTAAGTGCTGGTGCTTTGTGCGTGCTCTTCCCCGTCGCCTCGCACGAGGCCCTGTTTCACAGAGAGGAGCGCGCTGGGTCTGTGCGAGTGTGCGGTGTGTGCGGGTGTGCGTGACGTGGGGAGGAGACCGTAACGATGCTCACACGCACAACCAGAGACCAGACCGCAGCGGGATGTCAGTCATCCCTCCAGATGCCTGAGTCTATGCGGATCATACACAGGTCCCCGTGACTGCACGGAGGTGACACGCCCGGGCTTCAGCACACGCGCTCCCCAGGATGCCCAACACGCAGCGGTCCCTCGAGAAGTGCTCCTGGTTGACACACACACCGGCTCGCCCACCAGATAGACAGCTTCCCGGGGCCGGGGTCACCCAGTGTACGTCCGCGGAATATCTCAGGTCGCGTTGGTGGCCTAGAACTAAGGTCCCGACTGATGTTCATAAAACTTCCCAAGGGACGCCACGGGTCACCATCGCTTTATGAGCGTGACGGAAGCCCCCGGCTTGTCCATTAAGAACTCTGCACTGGCCTCCATCCCTCACAACAAAAGTGGCTTCTTCACGGCGTCCACCAAGGCCCCCCCTCCGCTCGGCTGCCCCCAGGAGGCAGGTCCCCTCCCCGGGGCTTCCCGCAGGTGGCTCCTCAGGGCCAGGGCCTGGGGTGGCCCTCGACCTGTCACTCCCTGCCGCCCGGGAGGGTCTGACCACTCTCATCAGCGCAGAGGCCCATTGCGACCATTTCCCGTCTTTCCTTTTCTTTCTATTTCCTTTATTTTTGCACATCGTAGTCATTGCCCTGCAACGTGCTATAAACTACAATTTTACGATCTGCTCCTAGTCTCCCCAAAGAGAACGATGTGTCCGTTTCCTTTACTGCTCTCGTCCCGGATTCGGAAAATGCATCTCCTCCGCAGGGCAGAGCAGGTATCTCAACAAATATTGGACCAATAGCAAGAGGGGTGACCGTGCTAAGGACTGCTGGGCCGGGTCGCCCCGTGGAGTGCGGCGGGCGTCAGCTGCCGATACAGGCCGCCTAGGCTGTGAAAGAAAAGTCACAGCATGACTGAAATTCTCAAACTGCGGTGTAGGAATGAATGAGGATCCCAGAGAGGTGGAAAACACCTACTATTCAGTTTTTCCACGGATGGACCCGACGACGGTCGTTTTGTGCGTAAGGCACGTCACACGCAGTTGGGGTCTTTGGAGACTTTGCTGTGCTTTGTCTATCATAGTGAGACTGGATTCCGGCTCATGTTGAAGTGATTTTGGTATTCACAGAATAAAAAAAATCAATAGAAATGAAAGACTGTTAATAAAAATGGGAGACTATGAGATCTCCCCCTAACCCTGACAGATCTCCCCTACAGCCCCGTGGTGGCAGTCGGCGCCCGGTGCCCGGTGAGTCTCCGCAGGGACCAAGAACTGGAGGCGGTCCCCACCCAGGCCATGCAGGGAGCGGGGGTGCGGATCACGTTCCTTTGGGCATCGTCGATCCAGAGGAGTTGGTGGCACAACACACACAGAGGCTCAGCAAACGGATGATGGGGCCAAATCTCTGGACAAGTGTCCTCAGTGGTGCTGGGGCCCCGGGTGGTGCGTGAGGCGGGGACAGGTGCTCCCGCGCCCTGAGGCGATGCTGAGCAAGCAGCGGGCAGCGCGGCCTCGTGTCCCAGGGAAGGAGGAGGGGTCGTGGGGACCGCGGGCCTGGAGCCGGGCCCCTCTGCACCTGTGGAGGGGATTGCTCCAGAGGACACACCTCCTGGCTCTAGGGTCTTTCTGCAACCAAGCGATGTTTCATTTTCTCCAGACAACACCACCTGCTGATTAGTCCGTTCACCCAGCAGGTCAAGGGCACGGTATCGCGGCCGTGACCGTGCTACATTCGCACACCCACATGCACGCGCATGTGACTTGGACACACACACACTTAGAGACACGTACAAACCATAGAAAGTGTCACCATTATGCACCAAGAATTTATTCAGTTGAAAACGATATTGCTCCAGGTTCCTTTTCAGCTTTGCTAAACTTAGGTAAAGGGGGCCTGGTGGGCAGAAGCAGAAGTTTAAGAAACAATTCCAGAAAGAAAAAGAATCGTGAGTTGCTGCTTGCACAGGTCAGCAGCGCAGGGAGGAAGAGATCGGAGCTGAGTTCGTGTTCAAGGGCACGATGGTGCGGCCCCCTCCGGGCTGCCTGTCAGAGTGCGGGGCTGGCAGGGGACAGGCTGCCCAAGCTGCCGCAGCCCGGGGTTGGGGGCCCCGTAGGGACTAGGCCGAGGAACGGCCTCCGGGGACGTGGAGGCGGGTCCCCTGGGGCTCACAGGACACAGATGCTCCCGAGAGGACCCAGGAACCTCGTGCCGCCTCCATGCCAGGGCCGAGAAGCATCGTGCTGGGTGCGGTACACCTATCGCGGCCCTGAGAGCAGCAGCTGCCCCTGCCCCAGCCTCCCCTGAGCGCCCTCTTGCTTGGGGCGCCCACCTGCCATCTCAGTGTCCTTGTCCCACCAGGGGGCTGGGCCTGCACAGGCAGGGGCCCCTCCTCGGGTGACCAGCAGGCCCGGGGCCACAAGCAGGTCCCGCGCGGGGGCAGATGCTGTCAGGAAAGCCATGGGTGGTGGGGTTCAGGCAGAGGGGTGTCCTCTGAGTGGGAGCAGCTGCACACAGGCCACCGGGTGTCCGGGGAGGACGGCAGCCCATGGGCACTGGATCCTCAGTCCCACAGTGCTCACCCCGCAGTCACGGCATCTGGGTGATGCTCCGCCCTCCTGCACTGGGGCCCGTCCTCCTGCACCTGCTGCCTGTCCTTGGCTCCCGTCCCCACACGCAGGAGCTGGGGGATGGACACAGCCAGGCCGTAACTTGGGAATGGGGACAGCCCCAGGGGCCAAGGGACAACCTGCCCAAAGGGTTCAGCATCACCCAAACCCAGACAGCCCGCTGGTCCCTGCACCCCGTGCCCCCAGGAGAGGCCCAGGGACCTCGCAGGCCTTTCGGGCCAGCCGCGCCCTCTCCCTGGCAGGTGCGGAAGTGGCCCCACCACAGCACTGGGGCCCATCGTGTCTCTGTCCTCCCTGCACCAGCCTGTTGCTCCCTCCGAAGAGGGTCTGGTCGTTAGAAAGGTCAGAGGACCCAGGGAAGGAGCCCCCGCCCCAGGTGACTGTGCTGGTGCAGGCGGGGGCCACCGATCCAGGGATCGCTTGGGGCTGACCAGGCCGCCTCCATCCTCCTGGGTCACCTTGGCCCGGCCTCGTCCCCCGTGTTCCTTCCAGCGCTCGGCTCAAGTGGGGGTCGCCTGATCCAAGGACTTACCACCAAGGTACTGGGGGAAGCAGGCGACTGAGACTGGGGGGCTTGCTTCCCTGTGCTCGCGATGCCCACGGGGAATGGGGAGCTGGTGCTCCCTGACATCGGCCCACAGGAGGGAGCAAGAGAAACAAGAAAGATGGAGGGGAAGCCACCCCCACGCTGCATCTGTCCCGCCACCTTCGGTTCTGCACTGGGTGCGGGAAAGGTGGGTCATCCTGCAGGCTCAGCGCGAGACCCAGCGCGGTCCGGTCTCGTCAGCTTTCGGTCTCTAATGACCTTACTTTCCCCTTTGATTTGCTCACTTCTTGGGGTCTGGCTGGACCCTGCAGGGTCTCTGATTCTGACCAAGGGAAGCCCCTTTAGAAAGATGTAAAATTGGGATGCCCAGGTGGCTCTGTGGTTGAGCAGATGCCTGCCTTTTGCTCAGGGAGTGACCCCGGGGTCCCGGGATCCAGCCCCGCGTCGGGCTCCCTGCATGGAGCCTGCTTCTCCCTCTGCCTGGGTCTCTACCTGCCATGACCCTGTTTCCAAACAAGTTCATCTCTGAGCTCTCGGGGGTTGGAACTCCTGTATAAGGATTGTGGGGGTCGCCACTCAACCCCTAATAACCCCAATACGTTGAAATCTTAAGCGATTCCATTACTGTGTTCGTTAAATTCTTTGGAAGATACTTTCCTTAAATAAATTGAAAGCTTTTTTCTTTTCTTTTCTTTTCTTTTTTTTTTTTTTTGCTTTTTTCTTCCAATGAAAATAAATTAACATTCTTCTAGTTAAAATGAATTTCCCGTATTTCTCAAGAGCAGGTTTCTGTTTGTGATCAAGAACTTTTTTCTTCCCCAATTCATATTTAGAGGGTTTTTTAAATTATTATTTAATGTATTTTCTAAAGATTTGAAAAATGTAATGTTTGGATTTTTTTTTTTTTTACAGCAAGATGAAAAATACGCCTCTGACAGATTGCAACAGATTTCACCTTGAGGCCATGTAGGCTTTAGGGATATTGGGACTGAGGTATTGTTTCTGCACTTCGCTCAGAGGGAAATCTTGGGAGAGAAATCAGATGTAACAAAAGCACATCAGCGGCATAGATTGGCTCATGCAACTGTTTCATTATTATGGATGATTTCTAGAAAAAAAGTGGATATTCACTTTATGGCTTCTTTCAGAAAACAAAGGTACTAAATGTGTGTATTTCTGATGGTTGAAATAAAGAAACAGAAGGGAAGATCCCCTGTGTCTCCAAAATCAACCACCAGCATGACCCCTTCTTGCACCTGCAGGAAAGGAAGCAAGTTCAATTCTCATCCTCCCCATGATCCGGTCACCAAGCCGCCGGGATTGGACGTCCCTCTCCGTTCATGCGTTGCGTGCAAGAGGTGTTTCTCTCTGCATTTGACCGATTCCCTCTTTATGGTTTTAATGCTGTATGTAAGGAACTCTTCTTGTTGTAGGTCTCTGACCACATGTTATTTAAAAATCGTATTCATGAAGCCATTTTAATGACATGCATGACTATTCACCTACCGCTGAAGGAGAGGAGAAGGATGTAACCACTGCAGGAAACCGAATTTGACTTCAGAAGGAAGCCCGAGAAGGGATCTCTCAAAGGTCCAATGTCCATCAAATTATCCATAGCGATTCGCTCTAGATTGAAATATTTTACATGAGTTCTTTGCATGTTTACTTTTTGCCGATGTTCTGTCCTATGCTTCTTTCCTATAAATTGCACCGTGTGATACACAGTTGAAAAAGAACAAGAAACAAACCAGAAAGGGAGAGAGGACAGGCTCCGCGTTTCTGCAAACACCTGTTTCGTTGGTATGAAAGAGAGCGTCTTGGACGGCACCAAACAAAAGATGCGCGAGAGGAGACACTGCCCTTCCAGCTGCCCAGGCTCTGGCTGCAAGAGGCACAGAAGCAAAGTGGCCCCTGGTGGTTCCCACAGATGCCTGCAGCACCTTCCATCTCTCCTGGTCCTCGGAGACATGGCCTTGATGCTCCTCAACCAAGAAGTGAGGGCTGTGCCTCCGGCAGCGGAGCTGGGACAGAGGGCTCGTGAGTCTCTGGAAAAGAAATGTTATGAGATACTGTCTGACTCCTGGGCCTATGACAGAGATGGCGATGCAGGGGGCACCTGGTCCCTGGGATCCTAGCACTTGGCCTGAAAGCCAGAGAAAAGATGTCCCAGTGTCCCGAGGCCCGCCCGTGTGACTATAGGCTTCTATAAAGGCAGGAAGGCCATTCTTGAGTCGCTCCAGCCCATGTGCCCCTGGAGGGGTCCGGGACCCCAACTTCTGGGCTTTCTTTGGGCCCGAGACCGTAGGCATTGTGGGTGTGAAGCAAGCCACCCTGCTGCAGCCCCCTGGCTTCCTGACACGGAGTCTGTGAGCACGACTAGTGTTGCTGTTTCACTGTCCGGACTCTGGGGTGGTGCGTCACACAGAAATACAACCCGCGCACATAAGTCAAGCTGGATTAAGAAAAAAGGAATTCATTGATTGATATCAGTCACTTATCCTGAAGCTTCCTTCCAGTGCACCCTCTCCACAGCCAAATGCCTCATCTTCCCTCCCAACTCGGGTCCTCTTGAGGGCTTTCTGTTTTATTGAGTCACTTCTGTACCTCAGATGTGAAGAACCGTCCTCCCTCTTGCCCACCGCAGCATCCGGTTCATTACAAAGGACTTTCCATTTTGCATTCTGACTTTCCACCGGATTTTATTCTCTCCGTTTTGACACACCAGACAACAGACTCTTAACGACATTCATCCCTGGATGCGTCTACTGTGCGACCCCTGCCTTGGCTTCCTCGCCACGCTTGCCAGAGTCCACATCAGGATGAAGACCTCATCATCTTGCATTTCTGCGTACTCCTCAGTCGCCCTGCTCCATCCCCGGATGGGTACTGATGTCCTCCGCAGGACTCACATGCCCTAAATGGAATTGAGCCATCTGTTCAGCCTTGTCTCAGCTGACTCTTGGTGCTGGCTTTGCTCTCATGGGACAGTCCCGTGGCCCTTCTATTTCTTGAATGAGTTACACCGTTTCCTACCATGGGGTCTGCGTGCATGCTGCTCCCTCGGGAGCGCTCCCTCGCCCCTTCCCATAATGGGCTCTTTAACCTAGTTACCTAGAAGTAATCTTTCAAGTCTCAGCTTCTGCTATTTGCTTGGAGACTTCCCCACAACCATCTCACTGAGTTTAAAGGAGAACAAAGTAATATTTTATTCACCGAAGACAAAACTTACTGAATTTATGGTATATTGAATAGGGAGGACAATAGGAAAACTCTTCAACCGCAGAAAACCTTAACCGCAAACAATTCTGCACATGTGGAAAGAGTATTGGGGGGCACTAATTAGGGATGGGAAGATGGAATTCAACAAATGCTTAGAAAGGAAGTCATGAATTCAGAAGGGGCCTGTGAGCCATCTGAGCCCCGTGACACTGACTTCCACGTAGATCCCAGAGAGCAGGGAGCGGGCTGCGCTGGGCGGGTGCAGCCGGGAAGCTGGTGGGGTCGCAGGCCGGAGCATCCCGTGCTGCAGCCGGGCCAGGTGCGGGCACCTGTGCAGCAGGCGGGGCAGGGACAGGTGCAGGTGGCGGCCACCTGGGAAGGGCCGGCTGGCGGGTGTTGGCCGCCGGGCCCGGATGGTGTGGGCCGCCGGGCCCAGAGGAGGACATGGCCCGGGATGCAGGTGGTGGACACGCAGGTTCCCAGGAGGCCGAGGACGGGAGTGAACCCGCAGTCAGCAGACTGGAGAGGGAATCGGGGAGACCCCGGGCGATGAGCCGCAGTCGACCTGGGACGGGCCGGCAGTCCGCGGACATCAGCGTGGGCACCGTGTGCAGGCCAGGCTGCGTGGAGTCCCGACCTGAAGTCAGGACGGTCCTCGCTCGGCCCGGCAGGCCTTGGTGGCACAGCACATGCTTGCCGAGAGCTTTGCAAGCGTGAAGCAGGATCTGAAGCATTTTGGAAGGCTTTTCGCATTGATTCCTCCCACAGACGTAGGGAACAGGTGCTGTCCTTATTCTCAGTTTTCGTTTGTGGACATTAAGACTGAGAGCTTAAATAAAATGATTTTCCAAAAACATGCAGTGTATTGGGCAAGGGCTATGTCTGCTTTCCCGATGACAGACATTTTTGTTGGGAGGGACCCCGGGGTGCCACTGCAATACAATTTAAAATGTGTCTAGATTGGGATTGTTAATGTTTCTAGGGCATTATTTCCCAACCATGACTAAGAGCCAGACACCATGTATCTAAGCGAGTATTTATCACATGTAATTTTGATCAAAAATATTTTGATTGAAAAATCAAATCTTAAAAAAGAAATCAAATCTTACCACGAAAAGAATTTTATAAATCTATTACATAAAAAGAAAATCAGATGCATAAGTATGTTGGATATTAAGAACGTTTTTGGGTGCCTGAGTGACTCAGTTGCCTAAGCGTCTGCCTTTGGCTCAGATCACAATCTCAGGGTCCTGGGATCGAGCCCAACACCTGCTCAGCGAGGAGCCCGCTTCTCCCTCTCCCTCTCTCCTTCCATCTACTTGTGCTCTGTCTCTCTCTCTGTCTCTCAAATAAATAAAACAAAAATCTCTCAATTTTTTTAAAATAAAAGGCAAAAGCAAGAACAAGCAAATGAAGGAGAAATATAAATATGTAATAATAGAGATTGATGGTTGGCAAAAAGTGAGGCGTGATTGGCAATACCCGCTGCTGATGACAGTGGGAGTAAAGGCGCTCATCATATTCCTAGTGGGAGTTTAAATTGCTCCTGGGAAGAGACAGCATTTTTTTTAAATTAAGCTCTCTATTTTGAGAGCATTACAGAAGCACATACGGTTGTAAGAAACACTACGTGGAGGCTCCGTGTGCTCACTCCCCATCTCCCCGCCCGTGACCTCCTGCGGCTCTCCTGCACAACACCTCCACGAGGCTGTAGGTACTGACGCAGTCCAGAAGCAGGACATTATCACCACGCACCTGTCTTCCTCCCCTCCCTGCTCCTTGACCCCTTGGGGCCGCGGAATCCTGGCTCCTTTCCCATGGTCTCCTCACTCAGGAGCCTTAATGGGATGGGAAGACCTGCGGCATTTGGGGGTTGGATTTTTCCCCTTTCCTTCCTTCCTTCCCTTCTTCCTTCCTTCCTTCCCTTCTTCCTTCCTTCTTTCCTTCCTTCCTTTCTTCCTTCCTTCCTATTCCTTCCTTCCTTCCTTCCTTCCTTCCTTCCTTCCTTCCCTCCTTCCTTCCTTCTTTCCTCCCTTCCTTCCTTCCTCTTCCTTCCTTCCTTCCTTCCCTCCTTCCTTCCTTCTTTCCTTCCTTCCTTCCTTCCTTCCTTCCTTCCTTCCCTCCCTCCCTCCCTCCCCCCTTCCTTCCTTCCTTCCTTCGTTCCTTCCTTCCTTCCTTCCCTCAGAGCAAGTCTCTAAAGGTCCATCCACATCATGGCGTGCATTACTGGCTTAGTCCTACGTGCTGCTAAGCAGTGCCCCTCGGAGCTGATGTACGACCTTCTGTTTACCTGCTCATCATTGAAAGGCAGCTGGGCTGTTCCCAGTTAGGGCTGCTGTGAACAAAGCTGTCGTAAATACTTGCATAGAGTTCTGCTGGTCTATGTCTTGGTTTCTTGAGGAGCAAGAGCCCTGGTTGGATGGACTGGGTCCTAGGGTAGGGGCATGCCTTGTGCTTTAAATTGCCTGGTTGTTTTGCAGAGCGGCTGTACCACTTCTGATAAACAGCGTTTCTGGGATCCCATTTCTCTGCATACCCACCGGCATTTGGAACCATCACTATTTGTCACGTTAGCCATTCTCATTGGTGTACTGGGGTGGCTCCTGATTATTTTAATCTGCATTTCCCTGAAGGCTGATGGTGTCGAACATTTTTTCTTTTTTTTTTTAAGATTTTATTTATTTATTCATAGAGATGCAGAGAGAGAGAGAGAGAGGCAGAGACACAGGCAGAGGGAGAAGCAGGCCCCATGCAGAGACCCCGATGCGGGACTCGATCCAGGGTCTCCAGATCACGCCCCAGGCTGCAGGCGGCGCTAAACCGCTGCACCACCAGGGCTGCCCAACATTTTTTCGTGTCATTTGCCTTCCATGTACCCTTTGGGTGAAATACCTCTTACCCATTTTCTACTTGGAATTTGTTTTACTGTTGAGCTTTGAGATTCTTCACATGCTTTAGATACTAATCCTTTGCCAGGTATATGGTTCACAAGGATTTCCTTTACTCTGTAGCTGTTTTTCTATCCTATCAACAGTCACTTGAAGCATAAAAGTGTTTACTTTTGATGAAGTGTAGTGAATTGATGTTGTCTCTTTGTCTCTTACAGGTCAAGACCTGAGCTGAGATCAAGAACCAGATGCTTACCCGCCTGAGCCACCCAGGTGCCCCATAGTCAATGTATTTTTGAACTGACCGTGAGACTTCCTCTTTGACTCATGGAATATTTAGATTCTGATCAGGACTCTATGGTCATTTTAATTGCTGTTCACCTATAGGGTTTTTCTGTGATTTCTTTCAAGATTTTAAATCTTTCTTTCATTTTCAAAAAAAAATTAATCATGATATCTTGGCACAGATTTACCCTGTTTGGCTGCCCACAGCTCTTGAATCTGTTAGTTCATGTGTCTTGTCAAAATTTGCCAAGATTTAACCATTGACTGTTTCCAGGCCCCTCTTCTATTTCCTCTCCTTCTGGAACCACAGTGACACAAATATTAGATATTTGTGGTCGGTCTCCAAGCATCTACGTTCTGGAAAAATCCTCAAGGGTCACTTAGCGTGGCTCCAATCCCACTTCCATCCCCAGCACGCCAACTGACACACCAGGGGCATGAGGCCCCACTAGGCTTCGTGTTGCCCATTTACAATGCTCGGCTGTCCTTTCTCCTATGGACCCAGCCTGCATATTACATCACCACGTGCCCACCTCCGAAGATCACTTTCCTCATTCGCTTTCTAAACTGAGCTTTCCAGAAAGTACACCGACACCTGGTTTGCTTCCTTCTGCCCAGGGTCTTCCTCTTCAGTGGGTTTTCATGCCTCCAATTCATTTTCTCAGTTTCGAGATGGTGACATATCCCATCTCGGGGTGGTCAGAAAGACAGAGCCTTTCTGTCTTGTCTCTGCTCAATTTCTAGAAGATCTAATCTGGACCCGGAGTCTTTCTTCTGGATCCATGATCTCAGAGGATTAGTGGATGAAATTATCCAGCTGTGTAAAGTTTATTCTACTGGGGTACCCGTGAAGCTCAGAGTTATATTGTGTGACCTCCTGGCCACTGGTCTGTGACATCAGTGTCAAGTGAGGCAAACAGAGTGAAACACATTTCTTCTCTCCACACTCCTGTTTGTGATGCTCCTCCATTCACCCCCGGAGGGCCCGCGACCATCGCAACACCACATGTGTACCAGATTCCTAAACAAACCCTATTTGCAACAGAAGTTAGAATTTTTTTCATAAACTCTGGAACTAGAAATCCCACACACGGCGTACATATTTATTTCAGACAATAATGTTTGCTGCAATAAAAATCTGCTTATCAGTAAATAGAACTTCTCTCTTTTTCATTTCAAATCTTTAATCATTGTGAGTCAAACTGAATTATTCATAATTCTTAAAACAACATAATGTTTGGACATGTTTGCTATAATTTAAAGCAGCAATGTAGATGGAAAGAAAACACTTCTCTTTATTCTGCGTTTTAGCATAGAAGTAAGCAATTAATCTCGGTTTGAGTTTATATGACTGTTTAGTAGTAATGCCTTCCTTTCCATTTATGCATTTAACTCAACACGCATTCCGTAATTTTTATTTCCTTTTTTTGTTGTTGTTAGAAATTTAGCCCTTGGGCAAAATAAAGGAAGTAATTACTTTTTGTCAAAAGGTTGCAAGACCGTAGCTCACGGGTTATAAAGGAGAATTCATCAAGCCTGTATGTCTTCTATGCCTACTGTTATTTTACTTATCCTGACGCCCTCAGAAGACAAAGCTCTTCATTAATGGACTCAACTATTACACTTCTAATTTTAACAGATGGTTTTGGATATGTGGTGGTGTAAATGGGATATTATTTGAAAAAAAAGTGTGAGTGAAATCCTTTATAAATGTTCTCCTTTGATATATTTCCATTTAAATGGCCAATTTTATTAAAGTGCAAAGGGACCCTAGGCATGCGCATTTGGTCATGAGTAGCCATGTCTCTTAACTCAACACAAGAGAAATCTTAGATCTAATGAGAAAACAGCCTTTTAAGGACAGCTCTTCAGAAAGCGGCTGAGAGTCTACTCATGCATTTAGATTTATTTGTGGGTATAAACATGCATATTATAGAGCATCTGGTTTTTACCTTTTCATGGTTTATTATCATTTAAAACTGCTGAATATGTTACTCCTTGGACAAGTGATTTTGTCATGATTTTTCATGGAATGACTTAGCATAGAAGAGCGAAAATTACCTCATTCTCATACAAGTGATTCGGAACACGAATGAATGATGATGCTTTTATTTTAAGAAGGATGTGACAATTTAAAATAATAGATTATCACTTTTAATATCGATAAACTCAGGATCTACCTTGGTAAAGATCTTGCACGAACCTACTTGGAGCAAGAATGGATTGGAATAGGCCAAAATGTGGAATTAAGAAAAAGATATTAAACTATTTTTTTTCTTTTTCTACTAGACTCTTTCTACTTTATTTTGGTACTTATCATTTACTCTAGGTATTAAAGAGCAAACCAAACAACAAACAAACAAACAAAACCCATACATTAAAAAAAAGAAAATGGGAGTTTGAAGTCGTAGCCTCTGATGTAGGGACTACTGTACAAACATTTCCTACTGTGCATTCAGGTCAGTACATGTGGAGGCAGAGACCGTGCAGGAGCCGGGTCAGCAGAGGTCGGGGCTGTGGAGGGCTGACAATGCCCTAGGGGTCTGGGCAGCACCCCTTCAGTGGCGGCCCAGGCTGGGTCATCTCAGCCAGTTTCTTCAGATCCCTGCTGGTCATTCCTGGACGTAGCTGCTTCAGGTGGGGGCACGGTCTGGGACAGGTGGTGGTTTCGGGTGGGGTGATACCTGCAGGGCCATCTGCTAGAAAGCACTGCCAGTAATGGGGGATACATCTTTATCCTCAAGGGTGTGGGTGGCACATATGACAAGCTTTGTTCCCCTGGAAGAAAGTCCTTCCTGTCCTGAGAGAAGCCCCACTAAGATCCCAGTGAAAGGCCCTGTCTAAGAGGAACATGGCGAGGGGCGTTCTAGGGTACAGGAGCAGCCCCCCAACTCCAGAGAGAGGCTGATTTGGCAGCCACTCTGGGTATCTCCCACTCCCACCATCCACTGTAGGCTCCTCATCTTCAACTGGCACCTGTTGGCTCATTAGCATGAGCCAGACTCTCATCCCTGAGGGTATGTGCTGCTGAGGCTGAGGCTGCTGTACGTGTTCATTCACCATCCAGTGTTGGCAATGGGCACCTAGACACATCCAAGTGTGTCACCTGTATGCCACTCGGTGACAACATCCCCCTATCTTCCCCTTGGTCTCAGGCCATTATTATACCTGCTGGAAGAGAGATTCTGCTTGTCCGCAGCTCCATTGGCACAGAATCTAAGGTGAACTTTCTTCTCATGAGCCCCTGCGTGAAGTGTTCTCTCTTAATGAAGACCTCCAAACCTACAAAGCCCAGAGTTTCAGGGACAGAATGTCAGACTCCCTAAGTGGGTCCCTGGGGGTGACAACGAGGAACCCCTCCATTTGCACCTTGGCCAAGACTCTTATCATGTTCTTGTTGGAGACATGGCACCAAAATGTGCACTTCATCCTGGAGCCTGGTGTCCCATCTTTGTACAGTGTAGGCTCCTGGTGGACGGTATCACCTGTCACATTCCCAGCTCCTCCTGATGCTTCCACAGGCCAGCTGTTTCTGGGATGGTATGGCTTGTGATCAGAACAGTGGATGTACTGGGCAGGACCCATTCCCCTCTCTTGCTGTAAAATGGGTCCTCACTGAGTTAATGTTACTGAGTTAATTGAATTAATGTTAGTCCATTCTTGTAATGGAGGAACAAATATTCCAAAGCCCCTCACAGAGTGGAGATGGCTAAGCCCCTGAAGGTGAGAAAGGTAAATTCACATGCACAATACGTATCATTTCTAATCAGGATGGACTGCTTTTCCCTTCTGATGTAAAAGGGGATTGATTTAATCAGTTTACCACCAGCGGGTGGGTGGTCTCCTAAAGAAATGCTTCTTAGGATCGACTCTGTCACTGGCAAGCTGGGAACTCCATAGTTTCAGCAGCTACATGCCCTTTGCTAGGTGAGTCTCACACACAGTGTCCTTTCTTGCCAGCAGGCTCACCTCATGTGACCCTCATGCCAGCACTTGTGTGGCCAGTGATAAAGGCCAGATGTTGTCATAAGTAATTTTGTCCACCTTGTTGCCTAGTGCTTCTGCTGGGGTGGATGCTTTCTGAGGGGCATGCAGTGCAATGCAAAGATCTCTACCTTCTAGGTTTATCCCATATGACCGCCACCATGTCTACACCAAGATTTCCTGTCCCCACCCTCCTGACCGTTCTCCTTCTCATCCCAGGATATGTTAGCCAAGCCCTTCAACGCAGATCACATCTCTCTATACAGTCCAACCTGAGTCTACTTCTATTTCCACATGCATGGCCCACCAGGTGCCCTGCTTGAAGCAAGGTAGCCTTACCACTCTCTGGTAGTACCTTCTCTGGACTGGGCTGTCATTCATTTGTGAACTGACATTCATTTCTAACTCACACCCAAATACTGAGCTGGCCCATCATGAGCCAAGCTCAAGCTTTTTCCTCCCATGTCAGCTCGTCACAAAGGATCACCCATATGGGTGTATGCTGACTGGCAGGCCGAGTGCAGTTAGTGATGGGTGACATGGGGCCACTCGTTACCTATGTGTGAGACTTAACCTGTGATTTGCTTAATGCTCACCTTCCATCTTGCAATAGATTGTTTCTGGACCACACACACTGATGGTTGAATGGGTACATGATAGCCTAGTTCACAGAGAGTAGCAGTGGCCATATGGTTACTTTTTGCCCGTGGGACAGGTGCTCTGTCCCTATCAAGACTCAGTAGCACATCGGGAGTTGTTCTACAAAAGACGTACATGCTCATAGAGGACAGCATGCGCTTGATCCACAGCCCGAAGCATCCACGTTGTGGGCTCCTCAATGGGGCTCACACTAATTCATCACTGATATCTCCGGAACTAGAATGTGTCGGGTCCTATGGCCCATGTGTCACTGTAGCTCAAACCTTCACCTGGGACCACAGCAGGATCCTTCCTGTTTGGAGCCCCTTTAGAGCAACCACCTTGGGAGTCAACTGCTGTCTGAACTGAAGCGGTATTCTCAGGTGTAGAGCACACTGTGGCCACAGCCTGGCCTACGAGGCACCGTATGAGTCAGGATTCTTTAGAAGGATGGAAATTGGGACAGAATTCTTGCTACTTTGGGAAATCCAAAAAGATCTTACTCGTAAGACCTCAGACTGATTGGGCGGAGCTCACCCATAGTATGGAAGGTCCTCAAAGTTGACTGAACATTTGAGTTCAAATGTTTCTGAACATTAATCTTATCTGAAATATACCCTCATCAGAGCATCTGGCCTGGGGTTTGACTGGTCAGCTGGTCACTCTAGCCTACCCAGGTTGGCACATGGGATTGACCGTCCCAGGCAGTGTTGAGCCTTCTTTGTGATGGGAGCTGTGTGATCAGTGATTTCTCCCTTAATTTTGATAATGTGTTTCAGCACCCCCCAAGCTGCATCTAAATATTTCACATAACATGGTGGGACTCTGAACGTGCATGGAGGACATCCCCATCACACGGAACACATCTGTCTCTGCGCGGGTACATGATACATTAGCACGATGCCACCGATTTAGTGGATTAACGCGGTATCAGCAGGATGTTCAGATAATTCAGGCCTCTCTGGAGGATATTATGGCAGTGGGTAGGATATTTAACCCAGCCTTGGGGCCAAGCTCTAAATGTACCCTGTTTTTTCTGTGTTTGGGGGGGGGGTGTTTTTTTTTTTTTAATCCATGTGGATATGAACT